>NC_068309.1:16060846-16362533 GCF_025860055.1 Xyrauchen texanus | reverse complement strand
AACAAAAAAAAAAACAAATGAAAGAATTAAAAAAAAAATTAAGAATAAAAATAAAAAGAGAAAATAATAAATAAAGGAAAATAAGTCATACAAAAATACATTCAGGAATAACTTTAATAAAAAAACGAATTATAATTGTTTTATCAAGACATTTATTCCTTTATTTATTTTCTTATTATTACATTTATTTATTTATTTATGTATTTATTTTTTATTTTTGCATGTTTTGTCCTCCATACCTGTCACTCATTTTGAAAATTCCTCCTTTCTGATTATATGGCATGAAAACATACTTTGGTTTAAAGTCACACACATCCTCCCTGGTTCACATGCCTTTTAAGGGCAGTGCCTCTTTGGCACATGTGAGGTTGCAACATATGCATAATGCAACATACTATTATAATTATTAATTTTATTTGCTGTAAGACTAGAACGCCTTCTCTGTGCTGTGGAGAATATGTGTCTCAATGTCAGACAAGGTATATTTAATACACAATGGTAATTCAAAGACATGAAAAGAGACAGAAAAATAAAAAAATAAAAATGATATTAATATGAATAAGATCATAAATAACAATAAAAAGAAAGAAATCAAAGTTTGATATTTTTTTTTTAAATCTGAATAAAAAGGATGTAAACAGAAATATTTATGCAAATGTGCACTCACTAAGCACTTTATTAGGAACACTATGGTCCAAATAAAGTGACAGAAATGGTCTTCTGCTGTTGTAGCCCATCTGCCTAAATGTTTGACATGTTGTGCATTCTGAGATGCTATTCTGCTCACTACAGTTGTACAGAGTGGTTATGTGAGATACCATAGGCTTTCTGTCAGCTCCAACCAGTCTGGCCATTCTCATTTGACACCTCTCTTAAACAAGGCCTTTCCGGCTGCAGAACTGCTACTCACTGAACGTTTTATTGTTTATGGCACCAATCTGAGTAAACTCTTGTTGTGTGTGAAAATCTCAGAAGATCAGCAGTTACAGGAATACTCAAACCAGCCTATTTGGCAGCCTATTTCAGTGTAAATTTACCTTAGCCTTTACTCAGACTCCCACATCCCTGAAACTACACCCCAGCATTCAGTTTCCCTGTGTCCTTAAGCTCTGAGCACTTGTTTCCTATCAGTTATTATTCCTGCTCTCCTTGACCCCACTGAACCCTCGCTCCACAGCTTGTCTGCTCTTACACTCACCTCGGGCCACGTTTTTAAAATATTCCACTGCGCTACACAATGTGTCAACCCTTCCCTGGCCCTCCCTCTCTGCACTCTTCCATCTCTCTCTCAGACCTCTCAGCAATTCAGTGCCAAAGATCTCCTTCCGCCCCTTGACACAGACACAACTTCTTGGTGCTCTCTGGTTTTGCAACTTCTTGCAACACAAACTGTCTAGGTGCTTATCTTGATATTTCATTGATGTCACAAAATTTAAATTGAAAAAGTGAAATATAAAATAAAAGTGCTGTATTTAATGGGATAGTTCATCCCAAAAATTTATATTCTATCATCATTTACTCATTCATGTTGTTCTAAACCTGTATGACTTTCTTTATTCTGTGAAACACAAAAGGAGATGTTAAGCAGAATGTTCAGTCACCTCAGTCAACGTTCACTTTCATTGCATGTTTTTTCTCTCTCCATGCAATCAAAGTGATTGGTGACTGAGGCTAACATTGTGCTTAACATCTCTTTTTGTTTTCCACAGAAGAAAGACAACATGAGGGTGAGTAAGTAATGACAGAATTTAAATTTTTGATTGAACTATCCCTTTAATAGCGTAGAGTGATGGTAGTCCATGTGATTTTAATTTAACTCTTTTCATTGTCTCACTTATTCGGATACGTAATTCATTGTAGATCACTTAGGATAATGAAACAGCAAGTCTCAAGACAGTGTTACGTATTACAATGATCCATTCAGTGTTGTTCAAGTTGGAATTCACTTCATTATGCACATCAGTTTAGCAATTGATTTATTAACAGTCTGGCAACAGACACATTTTCTGTTAACTGAAAATGTTAACACTGTACTAGATTCTCTTAATGGCATTTTATCTCTATATTGCCTCATACTTAACATATCATGCTAGACATATGCTTGGTCTGCATTCAAGTGCATGTCGAAATGCTCAAAAGAAGAGCAATGTTTTTAAACAATGTTTACAGTTATTTGGAAGTAAGCCCACAAATCACTTTCTTATGGATGTTCCTGTACATTAAAGTGGGATAGAAGAACATATTCTAACATAAAAAAAAATTATGCACTTCACCTAATATGTTGTATATGAAGGATTGGGTAGTAATGCAATACATGTAATGGGATTACATATTTAAAATACAAAATATAAGTAACTGTATTCCAATACAGTAACCATTCCAATCATTGGTAATTAGAATAAAGTTACATTCAAAAAGTATTTTGATTACTGAAGAGATTACTTAGCATTTTATTGTAATTTATTTCATTTAATTTAGTCCTTTCAGATGGAAAACGTCTTGTTACTGTCGTAACCTCTGTTCCCTGATGGAGGGAACGAGACGGTGTCGATGTAGTGTCGAGAATTGGCGAGTGGACTTTGCATGCCACTCCTCCAGACATACGGGTATAAAAGGAGAAAGAAAAACCTCATTCAGGTTTTATGCTGAGGAGCCTAGACGAGGTCTAGCCATTTCAGCAGCTAGTACAGCATTGTGGCAAGAGGTACACAACGTCTCGTTCCCTCCATCAGGGAATGGAGGTTACAACAGTAACCGAGACATTCCCCTTCTGTCACACACTTGATGTTGTGTCAATGTAGTGTCCCAGGAGGACCACGGAGAGATCCCATGAGTGTAAGAGGCATGGCCTGCGAGGATTCAGCCTCCGGGCGCCTCTGAGGAACTTGATAATCATGTCATGCTTCCCTAGGGACTTACCGTCCACTGTGTCGTGGTGGGCCGCTCTAGCAGCTACAACTACCTTCAAGGCAGAGGGGGACAGCCGCCCCTCCAGCCTCTCCTGCAGGAAGGGAAGCACTGACCACTCATTTGTGAGGTGTGTTATCATTGAGACTGAGTCTAACTCCATGCCAAGAAAAGAGGTGCTCTGAACCAGGGAGAGCTTGCTCTTTTCCCAGTTGACCCGAAGCCCTAGTAGGGTGAGGTGCCATGCAAATTCCACTCGTCAATTTTTATTGGCCTTTTCTCAAAAGAATAGAGGTGTTCGGGGCTCTCAAAAGCGACCCTTAGTGTCACTACATCGACACAATGTCGAGCGTGTGACAGAAGGGGAATATTTTACATTATAAATGAAGTGCTGCAAAGTGCATTTCAACAGCAATATATGTTACATTCATATGTTACATTCATATGTTACATTCATACGAGCAGACAGAGAAGAAAGTTTGAAGTAAATTTGGAGCAGAAGAAATAGAAATAAACCTTACGCTAAGCTACAATGCTATTTCTAGCTTTTTACAAATACATGTTACCAGGCGCAATCATATTTTTGGATCATAATTTCTTTTTTCTAGAAAGATCGCAGAAATGGTATACTTGATAATACATTTTGTATTGTTTTCCTGCAAAAATCCTTAAAACAAAATCAATTGTATTAATCTTGTTTTAGAAACAACACTGCAGAAGATATTTAGGTTTTTCAGAGAATGAATTTTTAACGTGTATTTTGTCTTATTGTACTGGTTGAGTTTTTATAGTCAAATCAAGTGAAAAAATCTACCAGTGCTGAAGAAGTAATCCAAAGTATTTAGAATACATTACTTACCTTGAGTAGCCTAATCTTACGGTATACGTTACAAAATACATTTTACAGCATGTATTCTGTAATCTGTAGTGGAATACATTTCAAAAGTAACCCACCCAACCCTGTGTGTATGTATAAAAGGCATTTGTGAGGCATGTTCGCTATGACAAAAGCTCCATCAAAACACTTCTGAGTCAGCCTTGTCCCCCTAGTACACATCAGCAATGGTGTCTCTGAGTATTGACTGCATGACAGTTCAATGTCCCATAGCAGACAGGGCCAGGGGCTTGGTTGAGGACACAAGGGTGATGGAGCCCCCTGAGGCTTGAGGTGGCGACTGACACATCATCTTTCTTCTGGACTTACTGCCCATCTATTCATGTGCCAGTGCTGACCTCATCAGTATCTGACATGTTGCATCAAGTCCCCAACTCTTTCGGACTCAGCGGCAGTATGTAATTGGGCTACAGGCTGGTGTCTACATGGAGATGAAAATAACTGTGTAACGCTGACCAGAACAGCCAGTGGGAGCACCTCTATCTGTCTATCCTGCCAGAGAGAAAAAGTAAGTGAATGGTAATGAATGGTCATGTAATGCAATAATGATGTTTTACATGGGCTGAAGGTGACACTTACCACAGTCCATTTATCTCAACAGAATCACACAGTAACAATGACAGCCATCATGTATGAGCAGCTCACCCAAGTGTAAATTCTGTCATTATTTATTCACCCACATGTTGTTCCAAACCCAATTGATTTTCTTTCCTATGTGGAACACAATAGGAACTGTTCATAGCTAAATGTCCAAGCTGCTCTTTTCCACACAATAGAGGTGCACTGTGACCATGGCTTCAGAAGACTTTGAATTACTGCTGTCAGTTGAATTTTATTCGATTAATCACATATGTTTTTGTAGTTAAGCATGATTAATCGCAGATTTCGAACTCTAAATATACTTATAGATAGAAATGCACTAAAATAGCACCAGTTCAAGTATAAAGATAGAAATACAATAAAATAGCACCAATTCAAGTAACATTAATAATTTCCCAAAGTATAATTGGGTAACATTGGTTGCATATTTATCTCTATGGGCATTTAATCTCTTAAACTCCTATCCTACACAATATTAATCATCTTGCAGACTTTGGCTATCCATTCTGTTACAGCAATCGTTCGTGATTGCCTCAGGGTGCTAGCGTCATGCGTCGCTTTGAGGTCCACATGAAAAGAGCTTGCAGACAAAAATGTCTTATTATGTTTTTTGGTGATAGTTAAGACTTGGTGTGCTTCTGTGGTAAATAAAATGCTGAAAAAAAAAAAAATTTCTGTCACAAGTTCTATCTAGGCTTGTTTTGTAATAAATAGGGTTAAGAACTCCATTCCCCATCCTTTGATTACTGACATTGAATCACTGCTTTGTGTGTTTGTGGTGTGTGTAATGACTCCGGGCGAACACATCGCAAAGGTTCCGCCCTTCCAACCAGTGTTTATGCAGGTTTATCCTGTAATAACGGTAAATGGGGTAATTACCATTAAGAAAAATTAACGTGTTAAACTTTTTGTAATTGATTGCATGCTTTAACGCATTATTTTGACAGCTCTACTTTGAAAATATAAAACATGTCATTTGCACTACTTTTATGGTGCTTGTTTGTCCTTTTTGGAGCTTGACATCCCGTGGTCCCAATCCACTTGCATTGTATGAAAGAGAACAGCATGGAAAAATTAAGTCATACTGGTTTTAGAATTACATGATGGTGACTAAATGATGAAAACATTTTTGGGTGAACTATATCTTTAAGACACTACAAGATGTCTTGTAAGATTGATGTGTTCTCAGAGTTATAATGCACGTCATGTCTTTGAAAGTGCATAGATGCAGTCTAGTGCTTCAGGGAATGATGGGACAGTGTGTGGAGGTCATGGTGAGCGGGAAGGCAGTTCCTTTTTCAGCCACACAAGCTGTGACAGATTCGACCAGCAGGCAATGATGAATCTGAGACCACAGTTCAGTAAAGAGAAGGAGAGAACAGCCCCATGGGTGAACAAACTCTATTTATCTGTTTATAGAGAGAGAGAGATAGGAGATGGAGAGTGGAGCATGAATAAAGTGTATAATGATTCCTTAAATAGCATAGTACAATAATTTAACACTATTTATATAGCTGATGTTAATTTCCCTTAAATGTCTACTTAGATTTAATAATTTAATTGCCTGCCTTAATGCACATGATCAGGACATATATATATATAAGCAAGAAAAAACTTCTTTGAAATTCATTACAATTTCATTCTAATTATTTTCATTCAAATTACAGTTCTGCATCCTGTAGGCTACCTTAGTTCAAATTAAATTGAAGTGCTCTATTCAATTCTAAATAGAGCACACCATATCTTTGGGGAAATGGCCACTTAAGACAGGAAATGTGTTTCTTTTAAACTTCCTTAAGCATTTGAACAGGCCAGTTAAGCTTCAGTTCCCTCAGTTACTGGCGCTGTGATAAAAGCTTTAAGTGGTTTGAAGCTTTGTGAGATGCGTTTCATTCAAAGTGTGTGAGAACTTTCAGGATGAGGCACGGGTTTTTTAACAACCGGAAAATGCATTTCATAAATAGACTTATTCATTACATAGTTCTCTCTCTCCTTGGTCATCTGGGCTTAGTCATGGATAGTTGCGAACATGGGTGTCATAAAGATTGGGTTCGGATTGATAGAGGTACTTGAGTTATACTAGCTAAAAGTTTCCTTCTGATTCCTGGTGTGAATTGTTTTATGAAATCCTGCTTTGATGCTAATACATATATCCATCCATCCATCCATCGTCAACCGCTTATCCTGTGTACAGGGTCACGGGGGGCTGGAGCCTATCCCAGCTAACATTGGGCGAAAGGCGGGGGACACCCTGGACAGGTCGCCAGTCCATCGCAGGGCGCTAATACATATATATTATTTGTTATTTTTTATTTAAGAGCACAAACTAGTTAACAGTGATTGTTGGATTTACCAAATGCTTTCATCATAGGGCTGTCTATTTAACGTGTTAATGTAATGCGATTTATTTGATGAAAAATAAATACAGTGTTAAAAATTTGATCCAATTAACCCTTAAATGCATACCTGTATTCTTTATTGACCCGGGACATCATTCCACCCCCTGCACCTCATCCATTTTTTTGGTGAGTATTCATCAACGTTTCTTTTCTGAATAGTGTAACAAAAAAAGGGCAACATTGCCAAAAATATTTTTGTATAACTGCTTAGTTACTAAAAGTGTATAGAGTCATTAAAGACTTTAGATATGTAATAGTGTTGTTGTTCTTTTTTGTCACTTCCATATATCATATTTTTTTGATTATATCTATATAAGTTTCCTCTCAAATGATACACTGTATATTTATTTGTATATTAAAAGACAAAAGTAATATATTCATACACTTAACTACTATATCATATTCATTTTCTGTGTGACAATGGTGAATAATCAGTATTACATATTCATGTACACATACACTATATGGCCAAACGTTTGTGGACACCCCCTTCTTATTAACAAATTTGGTTACTCCATTAAATCCAGTAAAGTAAAATAAAAAATGAGCTTTGTGTGCTTCCAAATTTGTAGCAACTGTTTGGGGATAGCCCTTTTCTTTTCCAGCATGACAATGCCCCTGTGAACAAAGTGAGGTCCATAAAGAAATGGTTTACTGTGTCTGGCATGAAAGAAATAGACTGGCCTGCACAAAGCCCCACTGACACCACTGATCACTTTTGGGGTGAACTGAAACAGCAACTGTAAGTCAGGCCCCATCTACCAACATCAGTTCCTGACCTCACTGATAGCCTTGTGTCTGAATGAGAGCTAATCCCTGCAGCCATGTTACTATAGTATAGTGGAAAGCCTTCCCAAAAGAGTGGAAGCTGTTACTACAGCAAAGGGGGAAATTGATGCCTAAGGTTTTGAAATCAAATGTTCATCAAGCATATATGGTGTCCACAAACTTTTGGCCATATAGTATACATACTATTGTCACAGTTCTGGCATTTGTGCCATCTCATACTATTGTTTGTTTTTCTCTCTCCCTCGTGTCTCACAGGTGGAGCTGGCACACATGATCGGTGTTTCCATGGGAAAACCGCTGATTGTTCTCAGGGAGGCGCTGATCATAGCAATGATCAACTTCACTCTGATTGCACTCGCTACTTTTTCCTTGTGTGTCCCCTCTTTATTTGCCAGTTTATTGTTTGCTGTCAAGTGTTAACTGTGCTCTCTTGCGTAGTTGGAGGTTGCTCTTGTGTCTGTTTGTTGCCTGTCTGTAGAGGTGTGGTTACCTTCCCGTTTGCCACCGCCTTCACCTGTACTGTTGCCCATTTCCTGTGGAGGAGGATTGCTCAGTCTCTACCCACCTCTTGAGGGAGAATATCGTCTGGGCTTTGCTTCACACCACACCAGCTTCTACGGACTCTCTTCGGATTGCTCCAGATTTCCACAATGCACACATTCATCATACTAACACACTCATCCCTTTGCCCTTTAAGCGGCCCATTTGACTCTGCTCTCTGCAGCCGGTGCCGGGTGCACCTGTGCTTATTTGAGATACTGACTTAATAAATTCACTGAAGTGTTCGACAGCTGGACCGAGCACAACAAAAGTGCTTTTGAGATGTGTTTTTCAAAGTTTCAAACTATGTTTAACTTGACACAGCTAGAGAAGCTGAATATGAGTGAGGTGCAACACGCTGCAACTCTGGCGTGCCTTCATTTAGCTCCCTCCCTGTTTACACCTGTTTGAGCCCCCCTTAGTATGGTGCCCCTATTCGTTGTGTGGCGCCATTATGCATTGAATATATTGCATATATAGTTTTTGCACCTCTGATGAATAAGCACAGCATGTAATTTATTGCATTTAAAAAAAAAATCATTTCATAGATTGACAGCCTTAACTATTATACATGGGTCCCACACTCTCACTTATATTAGCTGTCTTTTTACAGTGTACTTACATGAAGAATTAGATACAATGTACTTTATAAAGTACTACATTTAGAGTGGGTGGCAAGATGGTAACCTTCATTCTTTGAAAAGTCTTCTGAGAGTCACATGCTATATAAATACACTATTTATTTGGAGTCCTGCAGTGACCCTAATCCAACCATTCCTCTAACCGTAACCTTGGTAGCAGCAAATGCGAATCTCACAACAGTTTTGCAGAACAACATATGAACTCAAAAAGTACTTTGTATCAAATGCTTAATTTTATACAAATGGCACCTAGAAATCTTGTCAGCGGCTGGTGTTGAAACCTCAATATGACCTTGATATCGATGATTTGAGCAAGAATACATGGGTGCCATAGTGATGGTGAGCCAACTGAGCTGTGGAACAAGGCAAACTGGAATTAATGTTCGCCATCCTCCTTAAAGTGAGCAGCACACTGTCAACTGTGTAGTCTGATTATAAAATCCAAATATTGGATGATTCACTCAGTCATTTACATGCCTCTCGCTAACACTGTTAGATTATGAGCACTGGCAGAGAGCAGTAGTTGGTGGGTGGGGGTGGCATGTCACGTGACACGAGGACATGGGCTGCTGTAAATCACACAGAGTAAGATAGCTCAGCAGAAGGGTGGTGACTCACCTGCATATTTCCTATTGGACATCATTTTTTGTTTTGTTTTGTTTTTTGTACCTGTATGTGAGGTAAAAATTGCTTTCAGATTGCGATGATGACAAATGTTAGATGACTTAATTAAATAAGTGCATATTGCTAATGGTTGTTTATTCTTGTAAATTGCAAGAATGAATCATCAAAGACCATGTTGTTTTATAAGGAACAATGTCATTATCACACTTAATGAATTCGATTTTACTTTCAAGAATAATTACCCTTTATATGAGGAAGTTTTTAGATTAGTCTAGGCGGCGTCAGTTAAATAATTACACATACAGTAGAAGACAGAAGCTAATTTGTTTCCCCATGTTACCCTGGTGGTAATCAGTTGGGTCTCTTTTCAGCTGTTTAGCAGGTGTTGTCCTTTGCCTTGTGAGATAGACTGTAAATCCAAAGCAGGAGAGCGAGGCTTACACACATACATATATATATTTAAACTTTAAAAAGCTTTCTACTTTTCTTTCTGGTCAGTTTGAGAAATTTTCAGGATCGACAACATGTGTCACTTGACAAGCAATTACCAAAACAGCCCTTGTTTAAGGACACCTGCTTCAAATCTTCTGTCAGTCCCTAAAGTTTTGATTTCTCAGATTTTGAAACTCAACTTTTGGATTTTAGTTTCAGAAATAGTGGCTTTACTGATTCAGATGGCTCTTTTATTAGAAACTGTCTGAGTTATATGCTCATGAATTATTTTCCTCACCTCTTGATTGACAGACCTTCCTTTTCCATAATGTAGAGTGGCTTTTACAGATCTGTTCAAATCGGTCCTGGGCTGCATGGCTGCTCTAATGCACTTTAGAGCACAGCCATTTCATTTAGAGCTGAGATGAAATGATGTCATCATTTATGTAGTGTGCGGAAAGGTGAAATGAAGGCTGGGAAAGATGAGGGAATGTGCCCAACTTAATGTGCTTTCACTGATTAATTCAAACATATTTATTTGAGTTTGGTGTGTAAAGTACATATTCTATTAGTGGAAATAAATTAAATGGAAACATTTGCTAATTTACAGTAATTGTTTCTGTACAAAATAAAAATCCTGTAAAAGACCCACTATAAGAGTAAGATGACCCCCTACCTGGGACAAGAAGCCTCCTAGTGTAAACTTGTCATCTGATTTTTACACAATGCCAAAATTAAAAAAGTACATAACCGTTCAAAAATGTATTGAAATGTGATATAGTGCAACATTGCAGCCCACGAACCACCCGCACTCCCAACAAATTAAAGGTGGGGGGGTCATCTTACCCCAGGGGGCGTTCTGCTCCAACACACATTGCTTGGCAATGAAAAATGTGTGAATGTGAATGTGAACAGCAATGTGAATACAAGACACACATTTTCATGACTGGATTGACATCAAAGTAAATTAGCATTAAGATTTAAGACCACTGCACCTCAGAAATATAAACATACACAACCTATAAAAATTAGATGCTGGGTCGGTCGTACAAGTATTTGGATGCCATATGTTTAATGGTATCAGTATGGTAAGAGAACTTTCATTCATGTTGATTTCAGTGGGGAGTCCCCAACTCATCTTTCTCATCTCTGAAAGAGCAGCAGATCTAAGAATGAGTCTCCTACAATTTTTAAGCTCCTCGGAGACAGGCGGCAGGCAGTTGTTGCCATGGTAGCTGGTCACCTGATTGTGTCTTTGCCAATAGGGATTCCCCATTTATAACCTACTGTGTTGCTGGAATCCTTATCAGTGTGTGTGTGTGTGTGTGTGTGTGTGTGTGTGTGTGTTTGTTGGTAAGGGGGGAATTCAGCTACCTCCCATGATACCCTGGGGAGGGGGATGAGTCAGGAGTGAGTCAGAGAGAGCCCTAGTCCCTCTCCCTGCCCAACACACACACACACACACACACACACACACACACACACACACATACACTTACACAATCACACTCTGACATACTTAAATGGAGGAACTTTGTGATGAAGAGCAGATACTCAATCTAGATGTTAAACCTGAAGACTTACAATATATGACATAATAATTTATGGCATATAATACCCTTGACTAATTTAATATGATCCAATTTAATCTAATCTGATATACGGTAATATAATTACAAATTGTATGTATGTTGAAGAGACCAAAAATATTAATTTGATTATAAGAGGCCCACACCTCATATTCGTTCATACTTGGTAAAATGGCTCAATTTGTCATTGATTTGTTATCGCTTGCATAACATAAAATAAATATGTTAATTAGTTCCTTATTTGAGCAATGTGCCACTGAGAGAATATGCTTATATTTAAAAGGCAGAATAATTAATGAATATTGTTGAATAATTAATGTCTCACAATCATTATGATAATCTGTAAATTATTCTCTGAAATCAGCATGGATTCTCTGAAACCCCTACATGGTCTACAAATCTATTAACATTTAAAGCTTTTTATGTGGTGTCTGTGTCTCTTTTATCCTTATTTGTGTGGATTGTTGTGCCACTGCTGTGACCCATTTTTGGTCCATAATGTCTGTTCATATAGTTCTGCTACTGTCATCTTATTGGCTCAATGAGTCTCTGTCCATCTGGTACTTTAGATATGAGTCAATGACAAGGATGTCTGAGATGATGAAAATTATTTCAAACTTTTCAAAAATGTAGATCAAATTTCATGTGCCAAGTTCTTAGAAATTTGATCTTTGTAGTAATATTGGTCTCTTATATATTTTTGAAAAACATTTATGCCATTTTCAACAAAAATACTTTAAAAATGTCAGTTGGTGTAACCATTATTACATGTAAAAAGTAATACAATATTTTCCTTGCACCATAAACAGTGTACAGTACATGTATCTTAATCACTAATTTCCTAAATGTTTTAAAACAAACATAATAAATAATTTTTAGATTTTTGAATCATTTTCTTGGGTTACTCCATTTGACCTGAACTGAACATATGTTTAAAACAATGACCTTGACACACAGACAAAACAACCTGCAATAATGTTTTTTTTTTTTTGACAGAAGGAGATCATTGTGACTTTTATTTCCTTTGAGCAACATAACAATAATTAAAAAGTATAGTGAATGTTTGTTTGTTTGTTTGATTGATTGTTGTTAAAGCCATGCCAGCTTCATTGCAAAATTCAGTTAAATATAAGGTCAGAAGAGAATTTGATGTTATGTAATAAATGTAAAAAAATAGCTTTTTCAAAGACATATGAGACTGCACACTCCATTATAGCAACTGTTCTGCCAACTGATTACAGTCCAACATGATGTAACCGAATTGAAAAGTAATAAAGATGTGGTTGATGAGGCTAGTCTTGACTTGAAAAGAACAGCCAAAAGCTTCGCTGGTTGCATTGGTGCTGCCCTAGCTTGAGGATTTGGAGAGCTGGCATTACCTCAACTCATCTTGAACTAGTGAGTCACTCCCAGCTCCTCATCTGTTATAAAACACCACACACACTTCATCCTGCTCTGGGACAAATGGATTAATGCACGGAAAACTAGAGATAACTGCTTAGCTACTGCACAGACCCAGGTGGATTCCCTCGCCCACTCTCACTTTCACCTCACTATTTCCTTCCTCTGTTTCCAACCATCTGATAAGTTTAATGGACTCTATTTCCAATGCAATTAGCTATTTATCTCCCTTTAGTCCATTAGGTTGGCTGCAAATTGGCTATGGTGTGTATATATATATATATATATATATATATATATATATATATATATATATATATATATAAATTATACTGTAGACGGTCAAGTTGGTCTACAATAAGCGCTATTTACAACGTTATCAGTGTAGCGTGCGGAGTGAGTTGGTGAATGGGTTACTGACGGGAAGATGGGTTCCCTTATTGTCATGGAGTTTTTTTCCCTCTCTATTTTGGAAAATTACACGTCTGAAACCACAGCTGGTTGTGAACCTTGGCCAGTGTTGCATAACCGGAGTTTGCGTCATCAGGTGGAGGCTAACATATGCCTGCTGCTGTTAGCCAGCATGTCAGGGGATGTGGGCGTTTATACCAGAGGTCTATCTTTCTTCCTTTTCATCATCTTTTAACCTATTTTTAGTTTTTATTTCATAAAACTATGTCATTGTACTCAGTCAGTGTCACGAAAGTGAAAATGCCACCTGTATTCCGAAACAACACTCAACAAACGAATCAAGCTTTAAACCTGAGGATTTAAACCTAAAGATTTTAGGTTAAAATGAATAAGGTAAAGTGTATATATTGAATGTTAATATATAGTGTACTGCATATCTATATGTCCTGAAACTGCACTGCACAAACATCTCAATCAGATTATTTGTCTTGTTTTGCAGTAAAAATACCTAAACATCCTTAAAATACGATAAATGTACTCTAATAATGTAAAAAACAAGATGTTTTATTTTTCTTACCCCATAGTTTTAAGCATAAATTAAAAAAAAATTATTTTTGGTTTATATTAGAGAAAAAATTACAATTTGCCAATGGTTAAAAAATATTAACTTAATTTAAGATAAAGTTATCTAATTTTAAGGATGTCTCGATATTAATACTGGAAAACAAGACACAATACTCACAAAAATATTAAACCCCCAAATAGTTTTTCACCGTTTATAATCTAGTCCACTTAAAATGATTTTGAAGTATGACAAATTCATATTTAAGTACAAATACCTCTATAGAATATAGCATCAACACAGGACATGTCAACATCCCTAACTGAAAGGTTCCAACCTAGTGAAGGAAAATTCTGTAATGGGAAATCATGTGACCGTTGAAAGAACTTTGTCCTCATTTTAAGATGTAGTGTTGCAGATCAGTGGGGGCCTGTCTTGTTTAGGACCGAATCTCATAATAGGGGAGGCAAGACACCTGCTTTACCCTCCCTGCAGACACACAAGCCCTTCTGGAAGTTTCCGTGCGTGGGCCGTGTTCCACTTCCCCTTCCTGTGCTATGCCAGAGGCAGTGGGCATGCTACTCCCCCTTGTCCTTGTCTGTCAGCTGCAAGAATGAGTCACTGAGCAACGGACAGCAGAATGGGTCACCTCTGCCCACTGAACACTCCTCTCTGCCAGTGCACACAGATGGGCCCGCTGATGGAGCTACAGAGACAGGGATTTTGTGTGTGTCCCTGTCCGCCTACTCACATATCTGTTGATGATCTATGCCCACATCTTATAGGAACATGAGCGGTGTGTTTTTAAGGTGCCATGTCAAGTTTAAAGTAGTTCAACTTTAAAAAACATTGAGTCTCAACCTTCCATATTATACAGTGGGTACGGAAAGTATTCAGAACCCCTTACATTTTTCACTCTTTGTTATATTGCAGCCATTTGCTAAAATCATTTAAGTTCATTTTTTTTCCTCATTATTGTACACACAGCACCCCATATTGACAGAAAAACACAGAATTGTTGACATTTTTGCACATTTATTAAAAAAGAAAAACTGAAATATCACATGGTCCTAAGTATTCAGACCCTTTTCTGTGACACTCATATATTTAACTCAGGTGCTGTCCACTTCTTCTGATCATCCTTGAGATGGTTCTACACCTTCAATTGAGTCCAGCTGTGTTTGATTATACTGATTGGACTTGATTAGGAAAGCCACACACCTGTCTATATAAGACCTTACAGCTCACAGTGCATGTCAGAGCAAATGAGAATCATGAGGTCAAAGGAACTGCCTGAAGAGCTCAGAGACAGAATTGTGGCAAGGCACAGATCTGGCCAAGGTTACAAAAAAATGTCTGCCGCCCTTAAGGTTCATAAGAGCACAGTGGCCTCCATAATCCTTAAATGGAAGACGTTTGGGATGACCAGAACCCTTCCAAGAGCTGGCCGTCCGGCCAAACTAAGCTATCGGGGGAGAAGAGCCTTGGTGAGAGAGGTAAAGAAGAACCCAAAGATCACTGTGGCTGAGCTCCAGAGATGCAGTCGGGAGATGGGAGAAAGTTGTAGTAAGTCAACCATCACTGCAGCCATCCACCAGTCGGGGCTTTATGGCAGAGTGGCCCGACGGAAGCCTCTCCTCAGTGCAAGACACATGAAAGCCTGCATGGACTCCAAGATGGTGATAAATAAGATTCTCTGGTCTGATGAGACCAAGATAGAACTTTTTGGCCTTAATTCTAAGCGGTATGTGTGGAGAAAACAGGCACTGCTCATCACCTGTCCAATAGTCTCTACAGTGAAGCATGGTGGTGGCAGCATCATGCTGTGGGGGTGTTTTTCAGCTGCAGGGACAGGACGAATGGTTGCAATCGAGGGAAAGATGAATGCGGCCAAGTACAGGGATATCCTGGACGAAAACCTTCTCCAGAGTGCTCTGGACCTCAGACTGGGCCGAAGGTTCACCTTCCAACAAGACAATGACCCTAAGCACACCGCTAAAATTACAAAGGAGTGGCTTCACAACAACTCCGTGACTGTTCTTGAATGGCCCAGACAGAGCCCTGACTTAAACCCAATTGAGCATCTCTGGAGAGACCTGAAAATGGCTGTCCACCAACGTTTACCATCCAACCTGACAGAACTGGAGAGGATCTGCAAGGAGGAATGGCAGAGGATACCCAAATCCAGATGTGAAAACTTGTTGCACCTTTCCCAAAAAGACTCATGGCTGTATTAGATCAAAAGGGTGCTTCTACTAAATACTGAACAAAGGGTCTGAATACTTAGGACCATGTGATATTTCAGTTTTTCTTTTTTAATAAATGTGCAAAAATGTCCACAATTCTGTGTTTTTCTGTAAATATGGGGTGCTGTGTGTACAATAATGAGGGAAAAAAATGAACTTAAATGATTTTAGCAAATGGCTGCAATATAACAAAGAGTGAAAAATTTAAGGGGGTCTGAATACTTTCCGTACCCACTGTAATTAGAATTTTCAATTATAATTAGCCTTTATTGGCCAAGTAAGTTTTACTTACACTGATGTAATTATATAGAAGGAATATAACTTGGTGGGTTGCTCCCAAGGTCACAATAAATATGCCAGTGATTTTCAAATACAATTGAATGCATAGTCATTTACAACAAGCACATTGTCTATGTAATGCACTTATCAGTAATTGTGTTGCAGTGTACGGATTGATTTTTACTCTTTTGCAACAGCATCAATAAAGCCATGCAAAACCTAGTACACAGCCACTCACATAGGCCTGGTCAACCTGAAAGCAGTACACTATGATACAAAAGATAAAAAAGAACATCTTACAAAGGGACAACTGCAGATCTTCAAAGGCCCCCTTGTAACTAGAAAATGTTTATCTCAAAGTAAGCCAATATATCTCTTCTCTCACTCTCTCTCCCTTGGACTTCCTTCCTACATCCTGAGGGAGGAAAACAAAGAGCGAAAATATATTAATAATTGATGTATGCCCACATCCACAAGGAGGAGTGTCCATCCCTGCTGGTCCCCATACCTCATTTCCACAGGCCACCATTTACAGTCCCTCTTTTTCGCCAATTTCCAAACAAGTCCACTGCTCAGCTGGAGCCCAGCATGACATATTTACCTCTGGCAGGACTTTTTCACTTCCTCTTGGTGTCCTGCCTAGCAGAGTACAATGTCATAAGCCAATATTCTCCTCAGCACACTTACAGTACATATAATAATGACAAACAAAGGTATGCCTCAAGGTATGCCTTAAAGAAATACTCAGGGTTCAATACAAGTTAAGCTCAATCAACAGCATTTTTGGCTTAATGTTGATTACCACAAAAATGATTTAGTTTCACCCCGACTTTTCTTTAAAAAAAGCTAAAATCAACACTGTAAAAATGTCTGTAATTTTAACGGTAAAAGACTGTAAAAATGCTACACAAATTAAATGTTAATTGATTAACGAATATTAACTGTAAAATATACAGTATTTTATATATATATATATATATATATATATATATTTTTATTTTTAAAGACAGTACAGTAGTTTTTACAATAAAATGTTGTAAAAATTAAAACATTTTAGATATAAAAATTATGATTTTCCTGTATAATTAATGGTAAACATTTTTAATTATGTTTCACTAGAGAGTAAATGTACTTTCTTGAATGCCTCGGTTACCTCTGAACTTGAGAAAAGGCCAATGAGAATTTGGCAGACAGAATTTGCATGTCCCTCCCTCGGACATACGGGTATAAGGGAGGGAATCATGCATCTGTTCATTCAGATTTCTTCTTCGGAGCTGAGCGGTTGTGCGATCAGCATGTTGAGATCACCACTGTTCCACTCACCTCTGTAGAACATCTGCGGTTGGATCTACTGCGCATATCAGCGGCTTTCTCCTTCTCTGCACGGCAGTGCAGCTTTGCCCCTGGGCACTTCAACAGCACGTCTAAAAAGAAAATTTTCTTAAAAGAGCTTACTTTCTCTAAAAGAGCAATACACAGCTGGTGTTGAACTTCTTTTTAAGGATGCGTTTTTGTAAATATTCCCTTCCACCCCGTGTGTAGTTCCTGGATTCGGTCGATATCTCTTCGCTCCTGACAGTCACAGACGCTGCCTCGTGTGTTTGGGCCACGATCACACAGGCGGAGTTTGTGGATGGTTCATGTTCACACTGCGAGAGCTTGACCATGGTAACGCTTTGGTCACAGCTTCCCTTCTTAAAAAATTCTGACGAGTCTAGAGGACGCTTACACGGGACCTCTCCCTGTCACTAACCTGCCCCCTGTCGGGTGCGCAGAGCAAGGTAAGTGCTTTGAGACTTCTCTAAGCCTCAGGACATGCTTTTGCCTCCCGGCGCGACACTACCTGCTCCGCCCCGCTGTGAAGCCTTTCCAGGTACATCAAAAGCGATACTTGGTGCCCTTGCACGGAGCTTGGATGCGTGGCTTTCACTTCCCAACACGTCACGCTGGCTGGCCAGGACCATCCGACTCGGCTACATGATTCAGTTAACCAGGCAACTGCCTCCTTTCGCCAGCGTCTGCTTTACCTTGGTGCACGGCAAAGACGCAAAACCCTACATGCAGAGATCGTGACTCTCTTACTCAAAGACGCGTTAGAGCTTGTCCTTCCAGCCAAGATAAAGAAGGGTTTCTACAGCCATTACTTCACCGTACCCAGGAAAGGTGGCGGCTTTCGACCGATCTTGGACGTGCAAGATTTCAACCGGGCCTTGCACAAACTCCCGTTCAAAATGCTCATTCAAATAAACATTACACATACGGCATCAAGATTGGTTCACAGCGGTAGACCTGAAGGACGCGTACTTCCACGTCTCAATCTTACCTCGACACTGACCCTTCCTACGGTTCACCACAGATGCCTCCTGGACAGGGTTGTGGCTGGGTTAGCATATCAACTGCCTAGAGTCGCTGGCTGTAATCCTTGCCCTGTGGAGGTTTCTCTCACTACTTCGGGGAAACGCGTCTTGATTCGCTCAGACAGCACCGCTATGATAGCGTACATAAATAGCCAAGGTGGCCTGCAATTGTTACATGTCGCAACTCGCCCGCCATCTCCTCCTTTGGAGCCAGAAGTGACTCATCGGTGTTGTTGCACGCCACTCATAACCCGGGAAACCTCAACACGGCAGCGGACGCGCTGTCGTGACAGGGCACGCTTAGCAGAGAATGGAGGCTCCACCCCCAGGCAAAGCAAAGGTAGACCTGTTCACTTCCCAAGAGACCTCCCACTACCTGCTCTGGTACTCCCTAGTGGAGGCTTCCCTTGGGACAGACACGCTGGCACACAGCTAGCCCTGGGTGCTGCGCAAGTACGCATTTCCCCCAGTGAGCCTAATTGCATGGGTGCAGGTCACTCTGATAGCCTCCTATTGGCCCACTCTGACTTGGTTCTCAGATCTCAAGCTCCTCGCGAGAGCCCCTCCCTAGGGAATTCCCCTGAGGTAGGACCTTCTTTCTCAGGGATGGGGAACCCTCTGGCATCCGCGCCCAGACCTCTGGAACCTCCACGGCTGGCACCTGGATGGGATGTGGAAGATCAGAGTGGCCTACCACCTGCTGTCATATGATCAACCAAGCAAGAGCTCCCTCTTCAAGGCAACTTTACTCCCTGAAGTGGCACTTGTTCGAGAATTGGTGTTCTTCCCGATCTGAAGAACACCAATCAGGTCAGTGCTCTCATTTCTGCAGGAGAGGATGGAGGGGAGGCTGTCCCCCTCCACCTTGAAGGTTTATATAGCCGTCATATCGGCTCACCGTGTCGCAGTGGACTGTAAGTTCCTTGGGAAGCACAATCTGATTATCATGTTCCTTAGTGTTGCCCGGAGGCTGAACCCTCCCAGGCCATGACTGTTCCCCCTCATGGGATCTCTCTGTGGTCCTTTCAGGCCTTTAGAGACCCCCCTTCGAGCTGCTAGAATCAGTTGAGCTCAAAGCCCTCTCCTTGAAGACGACCCTCCTGATTGCGCTCGCTTCCATCAAGAGGGTTGGGGACCTGCAAGCATTCTCTGTCAGCGACACTTGCCTGAAGACTGCGACCAGGCTACATGCCCAACGATCCTATGACCCCCTTCAGGGACCAGGTAGTGAACCTGCAAGTGCTGCCCCGGAAGGAAGCAGACCCAGCCTTTTCGTTGCTGTGTGACCTTTGTGGACCGCACGCAGAGCTTTAGATGTTCTGAGTAGCTCTTTGTCTGCTTTGGTGGACAGCGGAAAGGGAACGCTGTCTCCAAACCGAGGCTTTCCCACTGGGTCATTGACGCCATCGCTTTGGCCTATCACACCCAGGCTGTGCGAGAAGTGTGGCATCCTCATGGGCACTGGCCAACGGCATCTCCCTAGCAGACATCTGCAGAGGAGCGGGCTGGGCAACACCCAATACCTTTATGAGATTTTACAATCTCAGGGTTGAGTCGGTCTCGTCCTGTGTACTCTCAGGTCTGAGCATGTAGAACTCAGGAATGTCCTGGATGTTCTTCCTCCCTAGCACTCTGGTCTGCGATTTCAGCAGAGGAATTCCCCGACCAGACCCACTACGGGTAGTAAAAATTAATCTGTACTGGAATAGGTGCTCCTCAGGATGGGCCTTTGTGGATTGATCCCCCTCTCTGTATTTTCCGTGGGGCAGTCCTCCTACTGGCGGACCCACGTCTCCCTTCAGCAGTCCTCGCTGTCCCCCGGTCACCGTGTTTGTAGCAACTCCTCCCTCGCAGCAGATCTACCACCGTGCCATTTCCATGTGTGGCCTGAAAACCCATGTGACGTATCTTGCCACTCTTTACCTCCCCCCAGGGGTGGAAGTGAGAGACAGACGGAGAACATCTAGGTTACTGTTGTAACCTCCGTTCCCTGATGGAGGGAACGAGACGTTGTGTCCCTCCGGCCACGACGCTGAACCGAGCCACTGCAATGGCTGAACCTTATTCTCAGCTCCTCAGTACAAAATCTGAATGAACAGATGCATGATTCCCTCCCTTTATACCCGTATGTATGGGAGAGGGACGTGCAAATTCTGTCTGTCAAATTCTCATAGGCCTTTTCTCAAGTTCAGTGGTAACTGAGGCCTTAAAAAAAGTCCCCTAGTGTCGCTTCACTTGACACAACATCTCATTCCCTCCATCAGGGAATGGAGGCTACAACAGTAACCTAGACATTTTTGTTATTGTAATTAAAATTATTGTAAAATTCTGGATCGAGTTGCTCTCTGAGACATGCTTCCTTCAGTCACCTTCTCATCTGTCAGCTCTCCTATTTGTCATTAGCTAAACAGTAAAGGGGTAGTTCACCCAACAATTTGAATTCTGTCATCATATACTCACCCTTATGTTGTTCCAAATCTGTATGACTTTCTGCATTTCGTTGAATACTATTTAGGCAGAATGTTAGCCTAAACATTCAGCTAAACATCTCCTTTTGTGTTCCACGTATAAAAAGTAAGTCATATGAGTTTGGAGTTACATGAGGGTGAGTAAATGATGACCAAATTTTCATTTTTGGTTTAACTATCCCTTTAAGATTTGAAGGTGCTGCCTGTTGTCTTGATGGCCTGTGTTTGCCGTTTACTGTTTGTGCTGGTCACAGCGTGTTTGATAATTACACTCTGAGAATTACACCAACGCATTGCCGTCTGTTAACTACAGTAGCCCAATCCACACCACTGTCGGTACATCTTGACAATCCTGATAAGAACGCAGAGAGCTTTGCTTTATTCAGCCAATATCACAGTGAAAGACACATCTGCCCGAAAGAGATAACGATCGTTGCTGTAGGAAATTATTCACTCACTCATTCATTTTCCTCTTTGAGATAAGATATTTAAAGGTGGCTTACACAACCTCGGCAGCTATTCAACATCCAAAAAAATCTAGGATTAGAATATGGTTATACAATGCACTCTGCTCTAATTTTTTACGCAACAGGATGCTAAGTTTTTTTTATTATTATTAAAAAACTGCTTACTTTTTCATAAAGTGTTGGCCTGGGCTGACTAAAGAACCTTTAAAGCCTTCTAAGCTTTATAAAGAATGTGTTCAACAGTGATGCAACCAAATGAAGACTGAATGACCTGCTTTAGACTCACAGAGGGAGGGGGGTTTTGAGTTGTGCTTTTACAGCCCTCATATACATTCACATGGGACAAGTAAAGTGGTCAGCCACATTTCCAGACATCTGACACATTATTAATATTATAGCATCTCTGCTTTAACAGAGAACACAATCATATAGTTCTGGGTGACACAAACAGGATGGATTCTGATGTAAATTCATTGTTGCCTCGGATAACAAATTATGTAAAAATCAAAGTATGCATTGCTAGCTCATTTCACCTCAGTTTCTATTGGTCTAATGCAGGGGCTCTTAGCTTTTTCTGAACCAGGGGCCCCTCATCAAAACTATCTGCCTAAACTAAGGCATTAAAATTCTTAAAATTCTCAGTAACATTCTGTAACACATTTATAGATACATTTTGAAATATATAATAATTCGTTTTATATTTTTTTTAAACACAAAGGGTTTTATATATCAGTTCACTGACACTCTGCAGCAAGGGCGTAGGTTTGGTTTGAAAGTTATTAGGAATATATAGCATGAAAAATATTATATAGAAAATGCAAGAAAGTCAGTCTGGTAATATAGGCAAAATAGCATTATTACCTCAGAATACAAGTCAAATTCTTATTTCTCTTCCCCACAATTTTAAATATTAGCCTTTTTAAAGATATATATTTCTAAAGTATAAACAAATTAAGAACTGACAACTGCATAGTTAGGAGGGAAAATGTGATATGTGATAAACTTGGATAATATCCAGCAATATGCGATGCGATAAACCTAGATTAATGGGTCAAAATAAGAGGAATTTAAAAAAATGAGAATATAATATCCAAGGGACATAAAGTGACATGCTGTAAAATGTATTATCCAGCATTAAACAAATGGGAATCTAAAGGCTAGGATAAATGAACAATTTACATGTGCAAAATGACATCACTATATAAAGAAATTGTGGGGAGAATGGAGCATTGACATTTGTACCCACTTTGTGCTTTCCACTCACACAAAATCTCTTCTCATATTGCTTATTTACTTACATTTTTATCTGTAAAAATAGGCCTCCTGAACAAAGTAGGCTTTAGGTTTAGCATACAACTACTCATGACAAATTTTATTGACAAAATATTATTTTTCAATCTATTCTGATCTTTTCTCTAATGTGCAAAATAAAACATTTATTTGGAGTTGTACAGGCATCCCAAAATCCTGCACTTCTGACACAGTCATGCACATTTTAAGGTGTCTTCCTAAAAAAAAGTGAATCCTCCAATGGGCTGTATACAAAACTCAAAACTCATTACAATTTTCATTTAGACAGGAAACATTTGCACACGAAAATTATGCTTTTTTAAAATCTATTAATTTCAAGGGTAAGATACCAATGGTAAGCTGCCAGTGTAGTCTACAGAAAATTATATAAAACAAAATATAAAAAAATCTTACAATCGATTGTGATTGGTGCATCCTCCACAGTGCTGAGAAAAGTAACAGGTGCCACGTGACAAAGCCATTTATACACGTATGTAAAAATGAATACACTAGCTTGAAATAAATATTACAAATGATTGTTTGCTATCTTTACAATGCATCATCATGTATCAATCCTAAAGTAGACTGGTAAATAAGTACATTTTATTTAACTTTTCGAAGCTGGTTTTCCCAGCATGCACTGTGCTTGCATGGATTCACTGTTAACAAGTTTATTAACACAATTTTTATTATTGATTTTGTTGTTATGTTTAGTAAGTTCTTGTTTTGCAAAGTTTGAAGTTAATTTTCTACTCAAAATTGGTTCATAATCAAAAAAGTATCTGTTATTGTTACCGTCATCGTGGTTATTAAACCAAGTGTTGAGGTCAGCACACGCAGCTCTATGTGTTGGTTCTGTAGCCAGATTTGCAAGGTGATGTTCTCCAGCAGACTACATAGCATGCATTAAGCATCCCTATGGAAGGCTTCTGCATGTCAGGTGGTACACTAATAAACAAGTTTAAGGAAAGTTCAGAATGTGGAGTGTTTAAGTAAAATGTTGATTTAAATGTTTACTTAGTTTATTTAAATATCACGTATATCAGATTTGTAAGTAAAGGTTATTGTATTAACTTAAATATTTAATTATGTTTACCCACTAAGTTAAGTAGATTTTACTTGATTTTATACCATTAAAATTTACTTCGAAAAACTGTATGTTAAAACTTGCAAAAGAGAAATTAAGTAAATCTTACTAGTAATTTTAGTTTTTTTCTCCAGTGTACAGTAAAGTGCTTTTGCTTTACTATATGTGAAACCAAACAATTTCCCCTGAATGACGAGTCTGGGATTTTCAGGTAATTTTTTAGTAAGCATTATTTTGGACTGATCACCTACACAACTAAAAGCAGGAAAACAGTGACCGCCACGTTGCCATGGTCAAGTTCTCGCAGCGAGAACATGAACCATCCACAAATGACGCATCAGTGTGATCGTGGCCCAGACACACGAGGCAGCGTCTGTGACCATCAGGAGCGGAGAGAAATCGACTGCATCCAGGAACTACACAGGGGGAGAAGGGCATCTTTACAAAGATGCGTCCCGAAAAGGATGTTCAACGGCAGATGTGTATTGCTCTTTTAGATAAAGTAAACTCTTTTAAGAATGTGCTGTTGAATCGCCCAGGGGAAAAGCTGCACTGCTGTGCAGAGAAGGAGAAAGCCACTGATATGTGCCATAGATCCAACAGCAGACGCTCTACAGAGGTGAGTGGAACAGTGGTGATCTCAGCTCGCTGATTGCACAACCGCTCAGCTCCGAAGAAGAAATCTTAATGAACAGATGCATGATTCCCTCCCTTTAAATTCGTATGTCCGGGGGAGGGACATGCAAATTTTGTCTGCCAAATTCTCATTGCCCTTTTCTCAAGTTCAGGGGTAACCAAGGCATTCAAGAAAGTCCCCTAGTGTCGCTTCACTCGACACAACGTCGAAGTGAGCGAAAGTCGGGGAACTAGAGACTAATGTTTCACCTAATAATCGATTGGATTATGCATCACCTTAAATATGTTACACTCAAATCAAAATGTTACAATTTATCAGTAAATGCACATGTTCGTAAAGGAATAGTTCACCTAAATGTGCTAATTCTATACTCATTTACTTGCCCTCATGTTGTTCCGAACTCGTATGACTTTAATCTGAATGGACAGAGAATGGAAAATTATCCCTCCCATTGGGGGATAATTTTCCACAACTCATTTCTTGAGGTGGTTATATATCAAGGAAGTCCTTCAATCAGAGGGAAGGTGACGCATCACTGCAATAAGCAAAGCAGACAGATGTGAGGATTCAGTAGATATGAGGCAGAATAGAGAGGTGCTTAGGAAAAAAATAGAGGTCAGTTCCACTACTCGCAGTCTAAAGGCCACAACCCCAGCAACAATACCGGAAACCTGGCACAAACACAGGTCATTAAAAATAGAGGTCAGTTCCACTACTCGCAGTCTAAAGGCCACAACCCCAGCAACAATACCGGAAACCTGGCACAAACACAGGTCACATGTCCCATTTCGTTTTTTGAGCATCAGCAGCCATACTGTGGGATTACAGCTCAGATGTTGATTTTGGGTTTACAGGCAAGGCTGACATACCAAGAGCACTGAGGGGAGCCTGAGCCGCTAAAGGTGTTTTGGCATGGACAAATGGTCTGGTGGAGGCAGACAATGTGCTTAATAGTGGCTGGTTCTCTGGCAAGCAAGCGTATGTAGGGTGTCTAGGAGAGGAACATAGAGCAGGTGAACTTCAGGTGATGCAGGGGATTAAGAGAGTCTTACTGAATGAAAATAAATCCAGGTGACATTTCACTCTAAAATAAAACCCAAATAACTAGAAATTATATTTTGAATGAAGCCTATTTTAGGACCATTAAGATTATTTTTTAAGTGTGAAAATGTCTCACATTTCTCCGCAAATTCTCATTCAAATATTGCATCCAGACCTTTTTTTTTGTTTTGTTTAGTTTTATTTTATTTACTCTTGTTATTATTTTCCATCATTCTCATATGTGATTCACCTTAGGGTCTTACTACTGTAATACAGTCATTTTATAGCATTACAGTAAAAATTTACTTCAATAAATGTTTAATTTAAATCAGCATTAATTAAACGCAGTAGTACAACAAAGTACCTTACTACCATAACTTGTAAAACTTAACAATTTAAATAATACAGTAATTAATTGTTCATAATTTCTTTCTTTTGATTTCGAAACCAGTTCTTTTGATTCCTGGACAGGTTGTATCCTGATGATCCTATGACCCTTTCCCCATGCAAGTTACAAGTAGATTTGATGAGTTTGATTTGCTACAGAGTGCAATGTATTGTAAACATGTACATTATCTGAAATCACAAAATAATCTATTACTGGCAACAATAAAGCAAAACTTTTTCCTGTGTTAAAATACTTTCTCCTATCTTAGCTTTATTTACATAGACAACGATAAGCAAGCTTTAAGTAACTATAAGTAACTATAAAGTCTATAAGTACATTAAACAGAGGCAGTCTGAGTAAACACAAAATACAGTTTTTTAATGATAATGTCATTTACTGAAGAAATATTTTTTGAAGCACTGATTTTTCTTTTAAATGTGAAAAAGGTGATTGAAATACATTAGTCTTGAAAGGGTTACAAAGCTATTTCAAATGCTCTGAAGGACCTCCAAAGGACCACAGTTAGAGCCATAATCTCCAAATGGAGAAAACTTACACAATAGGCATAATAGTGAACCTTCCCAGAAGTGGCTGAGCTTCCAAAATTGCTCCCAGAGCACAGCGACAACTCATCCAGGAAGTCACAAAAAAGCCAAGGACAACATCCAAGGAACTTCAGGCCTCTCTCACATCAATAAAGGTCACTGTTCATGACTTCAGAAAGACACTGGCCAAAAATGCCATCCATGGATCAGTGGCGAGGCGAAAACCGCTGTTAACCCAGAAGAACATTATGGCTTGTCTGAATTTTTCCAAAATGCACCTTGGTGATCCTTGGTGTTTTTTTGCTTCAATAAAAAAATATATATATATATTAAAACTGTATATTGTTTTTACTCCATTTGCCTTTGTTTTACAGTATGCTACATCTCGTTTGAAGATCTAAAACTACTTAGAATGAAAAAAAAAAAAAAAGGAAGTGGCAAATACTTTTTCACATCACTGTATGGTTTATTTCCTTGAATAGTGTAAACACATGTCCAGCCCATTACAACAACATTGACTCAACCAATGGCATGAGTTGGGGATGAGACTATCTGTTTGTTTGATCAACAGAAGACAGGGTGCGTATTCAGAAAGCTGTTCACGAACAATGTTTATTTTTACAATTCAGTTTGGTGGTGCTAGTGGGGCAGAAAGGACACACTTCAGCTTTATCTCTAGCTGTAGATGTTAATATACTGCCGCATTTTCAAAGTGATGTATAATGTTATCACCAGGTTTTTAGTGTCATATTTTGTCAGCCAAGGTGTGGGAATATGAGGAAGCATTATGTCTTGCCTCATCATCTTGGAATTTGGAATCAAAGTGGCTTCCAAAGTGGCTTGTCTGGACACAGGATGTGCTCATTTACCTACATTAGTCTGATTTAGTGACCTCTGGACTCACATAGACACTCAGCATCCCGACCAACCAGAGAACTCAAGCAGTGAATTAACCATCAAATTAAGAAATGTCAAAATATTTTATACTTATTTAGAGATCGTCTTCAGGAAGTACACAGTCTTAGGTCTTAACTTGCAATTATAATGTGGTTTTAATTCTACACTGTTCACATGAAGCAGTGTGATTTTCCATTAATGTTAAGAGTCATTAAGAAAATAAGCTTTGGGCAGAAACCTTTCCATAGCCTCGTCATCCTTTTATGATTTTTCATATTGAAAATTAAAAGCACCCTGCTGACATAGACGTCAAGGAATGAAAGGTGATACCCAGAGCTCCTCAGAATATCTTCTCTCTCTCATAGCAACCACAACTGCTTAGCAACTGTTAGTTGAGTGTGTTTGGCTGGCGTTTATGTCCTGCTTTGTTGTCATGCAGCTCTCATCTCCCTCCAGCAGTGAAACTCAGGCTGGACCCTGAAGAGGAGCATCTTTATAGTGACAGTGAGCTCTCTTTCCCCATGTGATGTTACAAGAATTTGTTCCTTTTCACATGTACATGTTAATCATTCAAATACTGTTTTTCGGGTATATCATTGTTGATCTTGTTCGGTATTAAAGGAATATTTCACTGAAAAGTTTTAATTCTCTCATCATTTACTCACCCTTATGCCTCAAACTCTTGTGACTTTGTTTCTTCTGCAGAACACAAACAAAGATATTTTCATGGAAAATAAAACAAAAGCGTGAGGAGGTGCTAATGATCGCACCTGAGACTGCATATGACAAGATTTATAGTGAAAAAGGAGTGACATTTTGGTCTGTTCTCACCCAATACCGATCGAAACGCTCTCAGAATACATGGATTAAACCACATGAGTGGTGTGGATTACCTTAAAGGGATAGATCAAAGTGATAGTGAAAGTGAATTGGGAGATTAATAGTAAAAAATGACTTAAATATTGATCTGTTTCTTACCCACTCCTAACATAACATTTTTGAAGATATGGATTTATCCACTGGGTCAAACACTTATGGATTACTTTTATGCAGCTTTTATCTGCTTTTTGAACCTTCAGATTTCTGGCCACCATTCACTTTCACTGAAAGGACTGACAGAGCTGAGCAGGGACGGATTACCGACCGGGCCAACCCCCTGCTCAACACAACCACAAAAAAAGTTGCTGTTTGGATTTAAATAAGCAGACACTTTAGAGTCTATGACTGGATCAGTATTGCAGTGATTAATAAGTTTCAGCTGGCAACAAATCTTTTAAACCTATCCGAGGAGCACATTATTGGCCTGCATTAACCGAAGAAAAAAAAATAAGGAGATTGTTGAAACAACTAGAATTGGGTTAAGAACTGTCCAACGCATTATTAAAAAATGTAAGGATAGTGGTGAACTGTCGGCTTCGTGGAAGAAATGTGATCGGAAGAAATCTTGAATGATCATGATCAGAGATCACTAAAACGCTTGAAGTCACATCGTTAAAAATTGTCAGTAGAACTCATGTCTATGTTTAATAGTGAAAGAGAAAGCATTTCCACATGCACAATGTGACGAGAACTTACAGGATTGGGACTAAATAGCTGTGTGGCCACAAGAAAGCCACATGTTAGTGAAGCTAATTGGAAAAAAATCTGTTTGCTAGGGAGCATAAAGATTGGACTGTGGCAAAATGGAAAAAGGTCATGTGGTCTGATGAGTCCAGATATACCCAATTCTAAAGTGATGGTACGTCAGGGTAAGAAGGGAAGCGCATGAAGCGATGCACCTGTCATGCACAATGCCCACAGTACAAGCCTCTAGAGGCAGAGTTATGATCAGGGGTTGCTTCAACTGGTCAGGTCTAGGCTCAGCAACATTATGCAGCAATAAAATTATGTCAGGTGAATACCTGAATGTACTGAATGACCAGGTTATACCATCAATGGATTTTTTCTTCCCTGACGGCACAGGCATATTCCAGGACGGAAATGCCCAGTTTCATCGGGCTCAAATTGTGAAAGAGTGGTTCAGGGAGCATGAGGAGTCATTTTTACACATGAATTTGCCACCACAGAGTCCTGAACATAAACCCATTGAAAGTCATTGGGATGTGCTGGAGAAGACTTTACGGAGTGGTTCGACTCTCCCGTCATCAATACAAGATCTCAGCCAAAAATGAATGCAACTCTGGACAGAAATCTTGTGACATTGCATAAGGTTGTTGAAACAATGCCATGATGAATGCGCACCCTAATCAAAGCTAAATGTGGTCCAACAAAATAGAGTTTGCAACAATTTTTTTGGAACTAGCAGTGTATAATTACATTTATACAGTAGTTCATACATTTGGGCATATACTGCATGTATGTTCAAATTCCACAATTATTTGGGAATATATATATATATATAGTGGTGGTGGCGTAGTGGGCTAAAGCACATAACTGGTAATCAGAAGGTTGCTAGTTCGATCCCCACAGCCACCACTATTGTGTCCTTGAGCAAGGCACTTAACTACAGGGTGCTCCAGGAGTATTGTCCCTGTAATAAGTGCACTGTAAGTTGCTTTGGATAAAAGCGTCTGCCAAATGCATAAATGTAAATATATGAATTTTGAAATATATATTGCATTTATGTACAAGTATGTGACTTTATATAAGTGAAAACCATACATGTACATATACATACACACACACATATATATATATATATATATATATATATATACTGTATATGTGTTTTACATATATTGCTATATATGATTTCGGTGTGTCCCAAGATAAAACTTAAATGGAAATTCTCTCTGTATAAAATAATCCATAACAGTAATGCACAAACAGACTTTCCAGGATTGATTATCTCCAATATAGTGGTCTGTGTGGAAATTATTAAACATTAGTATGTTGCAACCACCTTAGGTAAATCTTATGCAAGAAGCTTTTGTTTGCATGGATGTGACCCAGTAAATTAGAAATCTGTGAAATGCAGAATATGTGACTGAACCTTGATAATTCTGGACATTGTGAAAGGAGGTTATTGTTCACCACACACACACATCACCTATGGAACACTTTTTCAATTAACTTCTCCTGTGCACACAGACACACTTCTTCTCACATCCATTTCACACAGAGCTGTGGAAGACTTGAGAATAAAAGTACAAAAAAGAAGATGTGATGAGGCACACAGTGGTTTTTGGTGTGATTTGTCATTTGCATCTCATTTCAAAGCACACTTTAATACAACCACACACTTTTTTTCCATTTCTCATCATGAAAGATGTGTCACACAGCACCAGTGCACACTTTATTGGGGTGGATATATTCTCTCAGACTTTGTCTGACTTTATGAGCCAACAGCTCAATCTGTCTCTTCTCTCAGGTTCAATTGTGATATAAAGACGGGAATACCACTGTTCCTTTTGGAAAGGTCACTGAATTCATTGCGTCTTGGTGTAAAAAACAATCTAGCAATGATTTTCAACATTGCAGCAGTATAACATTTTCCAAATTAGGGCTTTTCCAGAGATTGCTAATATAATACCATATTGGAGCAATATTATAAAAAAGGAAGGTACATTTATAAGTTTTACCCTTTCTATCCTGTCATTTAAGAATGTATTACTACATGAAGATTATTCCAATCTTTAAAATCTCAAAGCTATCAGAAATGTGCTTTTGTACTCAACCCATGTGGCCTCTCAAGGACTAAAGCTTGGCCATGTGCATGCGTTTCCTTACATTTCGATCTATATGTGTCTGTGTCCCTGGTGTTGTTGTTATTTGTTTTTTAATTATTGCATGATATTTATTTCTTGAATGGTAACTGTAATAGCTTTTCACTATTTTATATCCTCAATAAAAAAGACAATACAATCAAAAAGGTAAACGAGCTAGCATATAAGCTTTATTTACCTCCTGCCATGACCTTCCAGTTGGGCTGGATAACCAGACAGAGGAAGTGTGGCCTCCTTTTTCTTTGGTGCATCCAAGTCTCTCCTCCCCCAGACAGGAGGTGGATGGGGAACCAGATGTCCCTGCAACAGGATGACGCTCCTTTAAATCGTTATCTCTAATTAGAGTGTTGCAGGTATCGGGCACCCTAGCACACATCACAGGCCTGCAATTCATATGCTAATTACATGAAATACACAACAGGAAATGCTCTAGTCAATGTCAGGAACTAGTTATATGGACTGATTGCCCTCTTTGTCTTGCTAACTTTACAGACCTTGGACACATACAAATAACTAATTTCTGGTTAGCCGAAAATACACATGGGATTTTTACTCCTATATTTCTAAGATCAAATAAGACATATTAGCAGATCCAGAGCTTAGTGTCAAGATAATTTGATTTCAATATGACATCATAATTGTGCAGGTTCCTTGCAAATTGGCTCATGGTTTATGTCCAAAAAGTTTACGTACTTGTAGTTATTTCAGTATCCTTTTGTCAGTGTAAATGTCAGTTGTTCTACATTTCATCTGAGCTTTGTGAGAACACTGACTTGTTTGGCCAAAGAGAGGGATCACTGCCATTGTACATCACAAATTTATTTACCTATTCCAGTAAGTGTTAGTAAATGATATCCCTCAGCCTACTGGTAGGAAACACCCTTTGTTTAGCTCATCACAGCAGGCAAGCTGAGCAGAAACAAGACAGAGTGAGCAGAGCCCCTGGGGTTATGTCAATTCCATTATCAACGACTGAATTGGCTTCCTGTGCAGCACTGGGACTAAAATACCAGCTAACATGCAGCTCCAGGCTGGTGTGCATTAAGCTTAGCGTATTGGTATGATACAATGAGAATAACATTATTTGTGTTAAGCATTTAAATGGGCACAAATCCATTTGAATGTAATGTTACAGTCTACAGGTATATGTACATGTCTGTCACGGACAACAGAGAAAATCCAATGCTTAATGCCAATAACAAAATATAACTAACCATATAAATGTGCAGAGTTAGGATAGATAATTAAATACACTTATTAACTTTTAAATGGGGGATCAAATCAAACTCAATGGTATTACGGTACTAATCCATCTGTCATTTGTTGCTAGCTAAATTAAGTATATGCTAATATGGACAGGTTGTATCGTCAAAAACCTTGAACAAACGTGAAAAAAAAAACATGCTCCAGACTACCAGTATATTAAATTCAGATTTTTGTGAGAATAAACCTGGTTTGAGTCAACCACAATGTGTTTTAATCCAGTGAATTATTTCCTACCGAGAGCATGAAACAAGATACTCTAATTCAGCCAATGTCATATTAATACTCATCAGTTTAACAGTAAATGTTATGCCCACATTGATTCACAGACTTAATATGTAGGTCATGCCACTCTACAGTACACAACATGATGTATGACTAACTCCTCGAAGTTTCACCTTCTGGGTTTGCCCAGTGGCCCACATCATTCTGCAAGAAAAAAGAACAGAAAAGAAAATCAGTATCAAATCAATTATGAAGTTGAAACAACCCATTTTTCACTGCCACAAGACTGAGCAAGAAGGCAATTGAGTTTTATATTCTCTAGTTCCTGTGTCACATTCCATCGCAAACAGCCAATGGTGAGTGATAAAGTGGACCAATAAGATTAAGCTAATTTGAAGCTCATACAAATGCCTTAACACAGACCTAACATTCATCCATATGAGAGATTTAGATCCTGCGTCAGGCCTCCGAAGCCCAGAGTGCCAAAGGCAACAGTAAAATTACAAACACTTGCAGACTTAGACTAAACTTGTTATTGGTATCATGGTTGATTCCAATGTTTAGTCCTTCTTTTCAGTGTATTTCCCAAAATGAATAAACAGGATATGGTATACTGTTAGAGAGGTTTTTATACTTAATAAGTCAAACTTTATTGTATTAGTTAAGACCTGTTCACATTAAATCTGACAATTTTGTGAGAAAAACTACAGAAAATATGTGGCTATAAAAAAATATTTCACCCCTATAGAGTAGGCGGCACTGTTACTAGAAATGAATACAGTATATTGAACACTTTTAAAACATCCATTTACCTAATTTGACATAACTGTTTATGTTCATTATGTTCTTTCCATGGTTCGTTCCATGGTTTTGGGGAGTATTTAATATATGTCTTTATTTCGAGTGAGATGAGTAAACAGCGCTATTGCATATGTTTGTACATGTATTTTGCAGCGAGTAGGCCTAACTGAGCCAAATACAAGAGCACACGAGTACACTCTAGAGTCTTTAAGTTTATAATACTATATGCTATAGGCCTAATACTAATACTCCTTATTAATACTAATAAGCAGACTTTCTAAAATAGACTAGGTTTGCTGAGCCAAAAGTTGAGTATGGGGGGGGTGGGGGTTTCGCTGCCCTTTTCTGCATATTGCGGCGTTGTTTTGTGGTGCCTGCTAACTTGTTTCAAATCTGGCAACCCGGGTGTCGAAATACTATTGGGAAATGGGCAGCGGAACACACAGGCAAAAACACAAACAGAAATTCCAGCCCGGAATGGACAACTTGTTTCCTAAATCTCTGATAAAATATTATGATAACAATATGCTTTAATACAGTAAAATGAAACCTTTAATGCACCTTTAATGAAAGAAAACCTTTCCTTTTGTACAAAATTTGTTAACACAGTTACGGTCACAGATTTATTTATTTCATTACTGATCACAAAATTGTGTGGAACCTTAAATATTTATTTTATTATGTAATTGTAATCATGTAATCACTAGCAAGCAAGCAACATTGAGAGAGAAGCATGGCTATTTTATTTATATGAAGTTTTTCGCACCTGACCTGCATTCCAATCTACATCTTGAAGTAATCCTTCCTCCTGATCACACAGTATGTTTTCATCAGCTTAATAGGAGACTAAACACTATTAAAAGTTGACTAGACTCGTGCTGCATGTACAAGCCATTCGCGCAGCACAATCAACAATTTAGCCCTTTTCAGTGAATCACACCTTCAAAATCCCCCCAAAAGTCCAGGTTTAATTTATATTTTGAATAGATTTTGAATCCCACGATGTGGATTTATGTTTTCTCGTTTAATCGTTTAATGTAATTTTGAGTGTGACCATGGTTTAAGGAGGGCGTTCCTGTATGCTGAGTTGGAAATCTCAAGGATTAATAATGGTGTTTTCCTTATTATATTACGTGCTGTTCTGTAAGCAAAAATAAAGTAATGAAATATAGAGTGTATAGGCTGTCATCTGCGCAGCCTGACTGAAGCAAAGTGGGTGCGTTTGAAGTGAACCGCTGCTGGCTCCTGATGCGTGAATGGCTTGCACACGCTGCATGAGTCTGCTGGAAATACTGCAGACTTGTCACATTTTACATTTTTGTTTATCCTCCCATTTACCTCATGAAAATGTGCTTTGTGATCTTGAGGAAGGATTACAACAAGATGTGGATTGAAATGCAGGTGCGGAATTTATATAAATAAAATAGTCCACTCCTCTCTCGCTGTTGCTAGCATGCCAGTGATTACCCCCCAACCCCTGGAGAGGCTGTTGTGTGTGAAAATCCCAGGAGATCAGCAGTTACAGAAATACTCAAACCAGCCCGAATGGCACCAACAATCATACTACGGTCCAAATCACTGAGATCACATTTTGTTTGTAACATAAACTGAAGCTACTGACCCATATCTGCATGATTTTATGCATTGCACTGCTGCCACACGATTGGCTGATTAGATAATCGCATGAATGAGTAGGTGTACAGTTGATTCTAATAAAGTGCTCAGTGAGTGTATATCATCTGGCTGCAAAAAGCATCTTTCACCATTAACGGCTATTAAAAAGCCAGCCGAGCAACTGCTATTAATAGCTTTCTCAAGTTATTATAAACCTCTTCGTTGTGAACAATGAAACACAACTTATAAACAACATAAAGTAAATGATGCCACCCTCCTTTCTCTCTCTCTCTCTCTCTCTCTCTCTTTCTCCTACTCTGTCTCTCTAAACCTTGTGAACCCAAGCCCTATTTGTCTCTCCAGGCAGCCAGCCCTCTGAAGGACCATAACCGATTACTCAAAGTGTGCCACAACTGTCTGTTTAATAGTGTCATTTTTCATCCCAAGAGCCTCTGTTCCCCTGTCTCTTCAATCAAGAGAAGCCATTAATTGAAAACCCAATGAAAAAGTCTTATCTTAAAGCCTTCTCGATGACTGATGCATTGTCTGAATCAATGTGTCTTTATAAAAAGTGGACCATGTTCAGACCACAATGCGGTAATTCCAGTTAAAGAGCTGAAGTATGTAGTTTCTGTGCTGTTAATGTCACTAAACGAAAATGTAAAAATGTAAAGGTAATGATTGTTTCAAAAAGATTTCCCAAACACTTTGCATCCAGCCATTGGTTAGCCAAACAGATAGTCCCACCCCAAACTCAAGGCATTGGTTGAGTCAGGCTGATGGGGATAAATGTTTAGTTAACATTATTATACCTGTCTTTTGCATAGTAAGGGTTGTAGAAAGTATTTTTTATCATCATCAAAAAAAATAAATCCAACAAATTCTTGAACTTCCCAAAATATGCATGACATTGATGACATGTCTCAACACAAAGGGGGCTCAGTGACATTTTAAACTGCACTTTTAAATGCTTTTAGAGTAGAATAATATGTAATCAAAGAATTGTCATTGTTGCTGTGCAAAGCATTTCCCCCAATATATATCTGGAATGACAAAAATACCCATAAATACCATTCACTGCTCATATATTTTTATCATCCCCATGGCTGCATTAGAATCATGCGCTGTAGATGGCTGCAGTATCCTCATAATTTTCCTTAATCCAATCCAGCGCATGTCCTGATCAGTCTCATTGAAGCCACTAAATAGGATTTTCTCGACAATTCAATTACTCTGCAGAGCCCTTCACCCAGACAGATGCCAATCGTGTGTCTGCTGTTTAAAACAACTCAACAGTGTCCACTTTGTTAAGGTTAGCTTAAACAGCTTGAATGCAATCCAATCCAAAGGCCCTCAAGCTGTTTTTAACAAGATATGGAGACTGCTCCATTGTCACACATTTGTCAGGTTCCAAAAAGATGAGCAATGTGTTGACTGACCCTGGTACAGTGGAAACTATGTCTGTCAAAACTTGCAACAATGTCCAGCACACTTCACTGACTCATGGTGGCTGGGAAATTTATATTGTTAACAGAGTTCAGAAATATGGTTTTAGAACAGGCAGCTAAAGACTCAACAAAAGGGTTATTGTGGCTTTGAACTACATCTATCTTGAAAACTAAAGAGAAGATATTTGAGAAATCTGAAAATGTTTTGTATCCAGCACAGTTGTCTGTATCCAATTCTTAAAAATCCCATCAACAAATTGTGATTCAGCAAATAATCTAAAAATGAAACTTGAAACTTTAACCAACTTCCTTTTAATGTTTATTTTACAACAAATCTCAAAAAAGCAGTGTTCTACTGTCATTTCACTGTGGCTTCAGTTCCCACGTGCAGATTTAATGTATCAAACTGTTGCATATATTCATTTATGTAAACAGTTTGCTTCAATTTTGTATATGTCTGCCAAACATCATTCTAACATGGCAGCAATCTCCTGTTCACTTATGTCTTAGTTAGAATGAACATTCATTGTATTTACGTTTATGAAGTGTGCAATTATTCTCATTCTCATTGCTCTAAAGCCATTTGTTATGATTTAATTCTGAATTGGCTATCACTGTGTTCTGCATATTTTCAGATAAGCATTCATACCAATAAGATTACAGTAAGAACATTATATTGCAGTCTTTAATAATCCCTCAGATAGACCAGTCTGATATAGTAAGAAAACATAAAAGAAAAATCAACCAGTAAATAATTGAACCCAAGGACAACAGGTATAAATAAGGATCTATAATGCTTTTCTTGTGGTAGACATCTAATTTAGAAATACTTATATTATTTCTCGTTATGTGCTGTTTCGGAAAGGAAATAAAATGAAATTTTTACTATAAGTTGTTAAGAGACAGTAATAATACTAATATTTAAGATATTTGATCTTTACAAACCTCTTAACATCTTTAAAAGATCTTTTAAGTTGATAAGCAATATGACAAGCTATTAAGACTTGTTTTCAGGGAATGCATCTTGAATTAAGTTTAATTTTCTTACCACATTGGCAAATTGCTTTTTTGTTATATTATATTTTTATAGTTTTTAATTATATTTTAATAGCATAAGCATAAATCTAACTAAATGTAATGAGGTTTATGATTAAAACAAGAAAAATGGGTATACTTAAACTTCGTATAAAGTCTTATCTTAGGCCACGCCCACACTAAAACGTTTCATTTTGAAAACGCATCTTTTTCTCTACACTTTGGTTACGTACACACTGAGACGCCATTTTTGACAGTTTAAACACATTTCGAAAATGCTCTCCCAAGTGGATAAAGTTGAAAACATAGTCTTTGCATAGTAGTGTGGACAGGGAAAACTGAGATATCTGAAAATAGGTGTGTTCCACACGAACTGCATCTCGATTTACCGATCGGCGAGATTTGCCATTTGCAGTTGGGGGAGGAGTTGAAAAGAGAGCAGTCAAGCCAGACACTTTGCTCTTCCCATTGTTTGCTGAACCTACACCAGTCACGGAAGATCACGCAATGTTAGCAGACGAAATGTGATTCAGATATACAGATGCTGAATTTTATACAAACTACTCAGAAACATTATGTGCTTTATGTGCTGCTTAATACAGTGCTTGTTGGGTGTGCAAAAAGAAAGTACAATAAGCCTGTATTATTTTAATACCAATAAAGGAGTCAGTATTTGTAATAATTTTTTATGTTTTTAATGAATAAACATAATATTACTACGGCAAACAAAATATAACATGATATAAAGATAATGTACTGTGAAAAAAAAACACAGATTAGTGTTTTTTTTAGAGTTTTCATCAAACAGGAGGTGTCAGAATAAACACCATGGTAATTGCATAAGAGTAGTATGTGAAGTATGCAATTGCAAAAGTAGCCAATAAAACACGTTAAACCGTTGTCATGTTGTGAGTCTGACCAATCGTGAATAAGCTGTGTCGTCATCAGAGTTTGTGCAGCTCCTCTGGAGCAACTGCAGAGGCTGCACTAGCCGGCTGCACCACTGCTCTCGAATCGCTCTTGCTGTACTTTGATGGCATACGTAAAGCAGACACAGCGCTGATGCAGGTTCACTTTGGTAAAAATTTCTAACCGGCATTCACTGCTTCAAATCTGGTGCCGATCGGTCTTTCACAGCGCTGCATGAAGTCAAACACACCTATTGATGACGAAGTTGTTGTCTTGTGATGCAGTCATGTGATCCATTCAACCCAAAAAATCAAGATGGCAGCCCATGTAGCAGCTGTGTTGTGCCTGATATTAACTTTGATAGCGTTGTTAAAGAAAAATGTTACTTTGTGCAACCTTCACATTGCTGTCCTTCAAAGTTGGTTGGAAGTTTACACGGAATTGTGGTCTGGCGAAGGAACACATTTCAGACAGTACATGGAACGGCCATTTTTTACATGCACAGTAAGGGGATTTAAGAGTTTTCCAATGTTTCAGTGTGGATGAGCAACTTTTGCGCCACAGTGTATGGAGAGAATTTCAAAAAACGAAAACAGTGTTTTCAAATGTAGCTGGATTAATGTGAATGTGGCCTTACACAATATTGTTTGTCAAGTAAATTTATTTAGTTTGAAAGATGTTTATGTGATGCAGTAAAATGTTATTTCAAAGGAATAGTCAAATTTACTATCTTTTCGGGTGTTGCCAAGGCAACTGAAACCTCTCTTGCCACGAGATCCACTGGTCTCAGGTGTCTCAACTATTTAAAACTAGTTTTTGGGCATACTAATTAATCTGTTTGTGTTTTTTACAGCTCAGACATGCATACTGATATTGCTTATCAGAGCATTTTTCATGCACTCTTTGTCCTCTGAGTCAGAAGTAGGAATTATGATTGTGAACAAAGCCTTTTTCATGCCCACAAAACCAAGCATGTGAAAAGCGGTCTGCATATATGCCCTCTCCCTCATACCATCCAGTCCAGACTCTTAAATTAATAAATTCAGTAACTAATTAAGTTCAGTGCAGTTCATGTAATGAATGGCTTGTTTATTGTGTTTTAGTGAAGGCGTTACTTTTTGCTTTCCTGCCCCACTTGTCTGCCCTACCCACTGATATACTTACACCAACATGGCCAGATGTGTTTGTTTTAGCCTTTAATCATCTGTTAGGGAAAATCAAAGACAAGGTCGTTATTTGCCCCAGTCCCTATCTACCCCCAGTCACATTAAACACCCCATCAACATCTCTACTCTACTTGCACCACCCCTCCCCTCCCCATAGTAGTGTCATTGCCCCCAGCAGTATTGAGTCATACTGCCTGATGCTCTCATCAAAACAATCTAGAATCCTTAAAAATCCTCCTCTATTGGGCAGAGGAAACAGTTAGTAAGAGTTGCATGATTTGTGCAATTTGTAAACAATTGAGAACAAAATGCATGGCTAAATAAACATCTTAAAACAGCTACATACTTATGTATAAACCCGTCTTGGTTACTCATGTAACCTCTGTTCCCTGATGGAAGGAACAAGACGTTGTGTCGATGTAGTGACACTAGGGGCTCGATCTTGAGAGCCCCAATCACCTTTGCTTAAAATAGAAAAGGCCAATGAGAATTGGCGAGTGGAATTTGCATGCCACTTTTCGTCCCTTCACTACATCAACACAACGTTGAGTGAGTAACAGACAGGGAACTAATATCTAACTATAGTTCAAGGGAGAAGTTTACATCCACTTTGGTTGAAGTCATTAAAACTCATTTTTAACCACTCCACAGATTTCATATTAGCAACTATAGTTTTGCAAGTCGTTTAGGACATCTATTTTGTGCATGACATGAGTAATTTTTCCAACAATTGTTTACAGACAGATTGTTTCACTTTTAATTGACTTTATCGCAATTCAAGTGGGTCAAAGGTTTACATACACCAAGTTAACTGTGTCTTTAAACAGCTTGGAAAATTCCAGAAAATTATGTCAAGCCTTTAGACAATTAGCTTCTGATAGGAGATGTACATCATGGGAAAATCAAACGAAATTAGCCAAGACCTCAGAAAAAATTTGTGGACCTCCACAAGTCTGGTTCATCCTTAGGAGTAATTTCCAAATGCCTGAAGGTACCAAGTACATCTGTACAAACAATAATATGTAAGTATAAACACAATGGGACAATGCAGCCATCATACCGCTCAGGAAGGAGATGCATTCTGTCTCCTAGAGATGAACGTAGTTTGGTGCAAAAAGTGCAAATCAATCCCAGAACAACCACAAAGGACCTTATGAATATGCCGAAGGAAACAGGTAGACAAGTATCTATATCCACATTAAAATAAGTCTTATATCAACATAACCTGAAATGCTGCATAGCAAGCCACTGCTCCAAAACCACCATAAAAAAACCAGACTACAGTTTGCATGTGCACATGGGGACAAAGATCTTACTTATTGGAGAACTGTCCTCCGGTGTAATGAAACAAAAACTGTTTGGCCATAATGACCATCGTTATGTTTGGAGAAAAAAGGGTGAGGCTTGCAAGCCAAAGAACACCATCCCAACTGTGAAGCATGGGGGTGGCATCATCATGTTGTGGGGATGCTTTGCTGCAGGAGGGACTGGTACATTTCACAAAAATAGATGGCATCATGAGGAAGGAAAATTATGTGGATATATTGCAACATCTCACAAAATCAGCCAGGAAGTTAAAGCTTGGCGGTAAATGGGTCTTGCAAATGGAAAATGACCCCAAGCATACCTCCAAAGTTGTGGCAAAATTGCTTAAGGACAACAAAGTCAAGGTAGTGGAGTGGCAATCACAAAGCCCTGACCTCAATCTGATAGAACATATGAGGGCAGAACTGAAAAATGTGTGTGAGCAAGGAAGGCCACAAACCTGACTCTATTACACCTGTTCTGTCTGGAGGAATGGTCCAAAATTCCAGCAACTTATTGTGAGAAGCTTGTGGAAGGCTACCCAAAATGTTTTGCCCAAGTTAAACTGTTTAAAGGCAATGCTAAAAGATACTAACAAGTGTATTCAAATTTTTGGCCCACTGGGAATGTGATGAAAGAAATAAAAGCTTAAATAAATAATTCTTTCTACTATTATCCTGACATTTCACATTCTTAAAATAAAGTAGTTATCCTAACTGACCTAAGACAGGGAATGTTTTCTACGATTAAATGTCAGGAATTGTGAAAAACTGAGCTTAAATGTATTTGGCTAAGGTGTATGTAAACGTTTGACTTCAACTGTATCTGTCTGTCTGTCTGTCTGTCTGTCTATATCTGAGAGTCATGGCCAAAAACAAACATATCAATACATAAGACAAAAAAAAGAGAATTGCTTAATGTGACAACAAATGTAAAGTGTAAACAATGTGGGTGGAAAACTGTAATAGCCACTCTGGGCACTTCCGGTTTGTGAGGCACATGCTGGAACACGTGAGGCAAGATTTTTGCAAACTTCAGGAAAAATTCTTAGGAACTAGGTGAAGGTTACAACAGTATTATCGTTGTATGCTCTGATGCTTCTGGGAAAGAGTAGAAAAAGAAGTATCAACAACATGAACACAACACCTCAGCAAGAACACATCACCTATGTGATAGATTTTTTAGGAGGAAGCTCACCAGTCAAGATACAACATCTGCTTTCCAGTGATCATCTCTCTCTCTCTCTCTCTCTCTCTCTCTCTCTCTCTCATTTCTCTTGCCATTATTTGCTCTCTGTCCCTTTCTCTGCACTCCCCAAGAGGCTGGGATCATCCAGGACAAGGTTACAACATGTGAATGGACAAAAATAGAAAGACTGACCTGAACAGCATGCCAATCTTGTAACATTTGGCCAATAAATGGCAACATCCTGCTCTGTTGTTCCTGCCTATTATTATTTCCTTCCATGAGCCGTCACAGTTAAGGAATCTTGATTGCTTCACAGTACATCTGCTCCATTAATCTCAATTCAGTCACTTTAATCACAGTCACATTACCAAGGAGAGACATGTGAGGAAAATGAAAAAGTGACAACACATCATTGTTCTCCAGTAAAAATATCTGAACTTCCTTGAGACAAGATACTTTTACTTGAGAAGCAATATTGCATAAGCTATTAAAGGAATATTCAGGGTTCAATACAGGGGCGTAGCAATCATATCAAAAGCGAGGGGGACAGAACGATTAGCGCAAGACAAACATAAATATATAAGATATATTTTTAAGGCTCTCAATCGATTAAAAATGTTTATTGAATTAATTACACGATTGACTAGTGAATTTAAACTTTTGCATTTACACATTTATACATTTGCTGTATGAAATACACAGTGTAAACACATTCTGTGAAAAAGTTCAGGAGACAAACTTTGGTTTTACTGAAAGTGAAGGGGACATGTCTCCTACATCCCCCAACGTATTGTACGCCCATGGTGCAATACAAGTTAAGCTCAATTGACAGCATTTGTGGCAAGTATTTATTGCTTATGTCGTTTTGTTTCTCAAGAATTGAGATAGTAACTATCTTGTTTTAATGAAGTTAAGATGTATTTACTGGTAAACAAAGATGTGTTCTTTATCATTTTCCTCATCTGTTTGTATTATCAAGCAACGCAGCAACATCAGTTATTAATATATAATGTGTGATCACACAACAGCTTTAAACACAGCTCAGCCAATCAGAATTTGGAGTCAGAACTATCTGTTTAATTATTTTTGTTTTGGCTTCTCAAGTAAATATAACTTGTTTTAAGGATGGTTAGATACTGTATTTTCCTGGAAAACCAGACAAAATATGCTGATATACTGAAAATCAATTTAGCAGTGAATGAGGGAGAGAGACGAAGTGAGGTGAAGTGAGGATGTGAGCAGGTGCCAGAGCCCGTATCTCTTCTGTCTGTTTCCTCCTCCACATAGAGAGGGAAGGCTTCCTGTGTCTGGCATTTGTCACCACGCCTCCTGAGCCAACGGCAACTTGAGCAGGAAATTAAGGGACACCTTTTTGCCACCCAATATCATCTGTCATAACCACTCTAATCTTGAGCAAAATGCCAACATTTTTAAAACAGTGTGTCAGTGTATGTTTTTTTATCCTGTCTTGATCATTTTCTATTACTCCAGCCAGCTGTGGCCAAGCTGCTCTGACCCAGATCATGAGACCTGTGAAGAGCGAGCTGGAAACATGCACAAAAGGAGCAGGGCTCATCAGATCTGTTCTTATTTTCCATCAAGCTGTCACCCCCCATTTATATTGTTGCACCTTCATGGAGGTATGTCTCTATGACCTGCATATTCAAGCAATGTTGTGGCTCATTCACAGGAAAAATCTCCTTAATGTCTTATGTAAGTCACAATCCCACTGCTGCTCAATAATGCAGGGTGCCTGGCCACAGAACATATGTACTGGGGTGGCAGACAGATTTTAAGAATGAATGATTGGCCTAGAGTAAACCTGCCAACTCGCTGTGCAGAATGGAGGATTACATAAATGCAGGTTTTTTTGTATAATGTAAAACATTCTGCACCTGCCACACTGTAAACCCTAATGCTCCAAAAAGCACATAAAGGCAAATTAAATCATTCAAATTAGTTCAAATAAATCCACCTTGGTAAGTATTTGGAACTTAATCTTTCTTTTGAGTTCATGAAACTTTAACAAACTTTTGTTTTGAGTTGAATTAACTTGTTTCTTTAAATTTACAGGAACTTAAATTTAAAGGGGACCTACTATATTATGCAAAATTCACTTTTACATGGTGTTTGTACATAAATGTGAGTTGGCAGTGTGTGTACACAACCACCCTACAATGTGAAAAGTCGACCCACTCCTCTTTCTTATATTTCTATTAATCAAAAAGTGTGTGTAAAAATGAATGGTTTTCATTTCTGCTCTAAAGTGACGTCACGTTAGAGCAGGCCTCGCCCACAACTGGTGACGGACTCCACAATAATATCATAGATCCTCCCTGAGTGATCTACACACAGTCAGCCATTTTTTTCCGCACTGGAACAGATACAATGAGAAAAAGAATGTCTCAGCTTCGTAAGCTTCATAAGTTCATTCATGGCTGCAAAAGTCAGGGGGTCAAAAAAAGGGTCTTCATGTACTCCCAGCATCAGAGCCACTGAAGACGCAGTGGACAAGTTTTGTTTTTTAAGGAAAGAACACTTGTAGCACAAATCCGAACTAAGAGATCTCAGGCTGTGTTCTAAGTATTAAACTATATTTAACTTGACACAGTGAACTAAAACATTCATGTTTATGATGCAACACACCCGAGAAGCTACACAAGCATATCTGACGCAAGTGTACATTGACGGGTCCTTAAACAAGCCCTCATAATAAATCTCGAACTGATTGACAAAAATATATATATATATAATTTTTTAATATTTAAAGATAACTATGTATAATTATTCCTCATTATATATTGAATTATTGTTATATGAGGGCTTTCTCAGCATATATTTGTATATCCGATTTAAATGCGATAAATCACGATTAATGAATCAGGACACCATGTAATTAATTATATTAGAAATGTTAATCTGTCAGTCATATTGGTACTGATTTGTTGTTGCTGTAGTATCCGAAGCACAGCTGTAAAGGCACAGCCCTCATCCGGAAAAGGGGCGGGGAGCAGCAGCTCATTTGCATTTAAAGAGACACACATGAAATCAGCGTGTTTTTGATTCCACCCAAAGAGGCATTTACAACATGGTGTAATAAAGGATCCGTGGGGTAATTTGAGCTGAAACTTCACAGACACATTCTGGGGACACCTGAGACTTGTAAAAAGGGGCATAATAGGTCTGCTTTAACTGAAACTGGGAAGGAGATATCCATTTCCCAGCATGCTTTGAATGCTCTTGACAGCCTGGGAAAGTAAATGTTAAAATTGTTATATAAAGTGTCTTTGTGCAAAATGAATGTAAAGGGGGAGACTTGTTAGCGTTCATGTTTTGTTGTTATTAAGAAGAATTTCTGTTATGTTAAAAATGTTGGGATTAGAATAATGGTGAATAGTATAGCTTGAGCTTATAGGTTGAGAACAGAATTAACTTAAAATTGTCCTACAATATATTGCTTTACTTGTTGAGTAATTTCTATTATAGGTGAGGTATAGTGTTAGCAATTAGCACACTAAATTGCATTCAGCATGCTAGCATTCACTTTACTAGCTGGTTCTAGCTATACCAGCTAGTTAGGTTTCCTCTACTTTAAGTATTTAAGTTGAGTTTAGGTCACCATTCCTACAGCCTCGCAAGTGTCTCTCTTAAGGCCAGGAAAGTGAGGTTTACACACTGCACAGCAATCATGTACCAGCTGGCAACCGTTACGCTTACATGATAAGCCAAATCATTAAATTTAAGGTTAAAATGTGTTTTAGCTTACTCAATATTTCAAGTTAAGAGCGATGAACATGTGTAGGACAAAATACATTTTCTATCAATTTAAACTTGGGAGATTATTTACTTAAAAACTTTAATGTAAATGATTGCCTTGAGTTCTGCTAACTCATTAGGGTGTAAAGTGCACTCCTACAGCATCATACATGTCTATTGTGTATTACTGTGTGTATATTGTGTATAATGTATTAAGAATACTGTGAATAGTCTGTTTATATGCAGTATCTTTTATATGCAGTATTGAATTATATGCAGTACTGTTTATATGCAGTATTGAATTTTGTATATTGTTGTATATTGTCACTATAACTATTTTATTTCACTTATTGTTTCACTTGATGATACAGTGTAGAAATAGGGGTTACCAGTAATTGTGAACGTTAGGAGCTATTTCAGTTTTTTTAAAACAGTTAGCACATCGAGTCTATCAGGGCTATGCAAGGCTATCCTGCTGTTAGTTGGCAGCAGAAGAAAATGATATGCAAAATGCCTCAAATGGCTCATCTGCAACAGGAAGTCTGCCTTGCCAGTACATGCTGACTTGATTTTGATGAAAATATGATGAAATCACGCGTTAATATGAATGTATCTGACATACTACCAAATTAGGAACCAGTAAAAGTGATAAACCGAGGCTAGGCCTAATAATCTCACCAGCAGCATTTATGAATGCGGTAACATAGTAATTTAGTTTATGGTGGACTAGCAGGTTTTAATCGGTTAACACAACAGATTAAATCTAATGAGGACTTGTGTAACCAGTCACAGGCAAACTTTAAACACATCAACAAAACAGGTTTTGTTGGAAGGGATTTTTCCAGTGGACATAAATCCAATAAGAAAGATTATTCCACTAGAAATAATCACAATAATGACTTCTAACAGGAGATACTTCAGAGGGGAGTAAAGATGATATCATCTACAAAGATATGATCGTACGAGATGGGAGACCTACTTCTGTCGTGTACATCAACAAATCCTCTTCACTCAGCACTGGCATGTGACATGGACAGAATGTAAAATGCATAAATAATGATGACATTCATGTCTGAAAAGCAATAAATGATGATCTCGTTCTAAATACTTCATTGCACTCTTGCATTCCCTTCCCTAAATAAAAAATCCCCAATATATTTTGGATGCTGGTGTGCTGGTGACCCCACCAGGTTTTTAAACTAGAATTAAAAGTGAAGGCAGAATATTAGCCTTCCCTGCTTGGACACTTGATCGGAAGTGATAACCCCTATTCTCCTTTAACTATAGCCTGAATCTGAGTCAGGAAGAAAGACACTAATTTATGCCAGTCAGGTACAGATGGAGCATAGTCAGCACTTCACCCATGCCCTGACCTCCATCCTGTCTGATGCTATGCTACTGCTTTGCTTATGCAAAACAGGGTGTTTTGAATGAGGATGGTGCGGATGTTGTTTCCGGAGATGCAGATGTGTGTGTGTGTGTGTGTGTGTGTGTGGGCAGGTTTAAGTTGTTTACGAGTACTTTTTTAGGTTACAAAGTATTATGCTAAAAATGTGGTTTATGATGACATTTCTAGTGTCCCCATAATTTATAAAAATCTGAATGTCTATGGAGAGTCCTCATAATGATAGCTTCATCAACGCGTGTGTGTGTGTGTGTGTGTGTCATATGACCGGGGATTAATGGGCAGTCAGCCATGCTGCTGTTGGTCAGAGCTGAGGAAGCTTGAGGAAGCCACAGTGTGAAGCCTATCCGCTGGGTTTAACATGCTATGGAAATAAAACCAATGTCTGTGGTTATAATAGACAATGCACAGGAGAAAGGAGAGGATACTGTTACAGCTTAGTCTCTTGGGTTATTTTAAAGGTGGTGTGTGTAGCTTCTTTATAAAATGAAATGTGGCTTTAAATGGATGCGAATGACTATAAAATTAAAAATATCACCAAATAATGAACATTCTCTCATCATTTACTCACCCTCATGCCATCACAAATGTGTATGAGTTTCTTTCATCTGCTGAACACAAATGAAGAATAGGCCCATACAATGCAAGTGATTAGGGTCCAACATTTTGAAGTTACAAAAGCACATTAAGGCAGCATAAAAGTAATCCATATGACTAAAATGATTAAATCCATGTCTTCAGAAGTGATATAAGTGTGGGAAAGAAACAGACCCTTTCTAGAATTATAGGTATAGAAATTATCATTTAATCCCCTTTTTATTTATTTTTTACCATAAATCTACATTTTCACATTATTCTTCTTTTGCTTTTGGAAATTTGCATTCCTGCATATCGACACCTGGGCAGTGAGGACATCTACATTTACATTTACATTTATTCATTTGGCAGACGCTTTTATCCAAAGCGACTTACAAAAGAGGAAAACATAAGCGAATCATCTTAAGGAGACAGTGGTACGAAAAGTGCCATATTACAATTAAACAAAATTATAATTTTTTATTTATTTTTTTTAAGTTACCGGTTAAGTGCTTTTGGAAAAGATGTGTTTTTAGCCATTTTTTGAAGATAGAGAGTTTGAGATTGAGTTGGGAAGGTCATTCCACCACCATGGTATGATGAAACTGAAAGTCCGGTAAAGTGTTTTGGTGCCAAAACATCTATAGAAAAAGCTTAAATATTAATCTGTTTCTCACCCACACTTATCATATCGCTTCTAAAGACATGGATTTAACCACTGGAGTCGTGTGGATTACTTTTATGCTGCCTTTATGTGCTTTTTGGAGCTTTTGGTAGCCATTCACTTGCATTGTATGGACCTACAGAGCCAAGATATTCTCCTAAAATACATTGTTTGTATTCTGCAGAAGAAAGAAAGTGATTCACATCTGTAATGGCATGAGGGTGTGTAAATGATGAGAGAATTTTTTTTTTTAGGATAGGATTGGATAGGATAGCTTAGGAAAATGAACTTTACTACTTGGTGGAAGCATTGTGTATTCTAATTATTATTATTTATACATTTAAAGGAATAATTCCCCCCAAAAATTGAAATATGTAATTATTTACTCACTCTCATTTTCTAATGTAGTCTTTCTTGTTTAGAAAAGATGAGTGCTGTGTCAATGTTTTGCTTCATTTTTGGCATTCGTTAACATTAGGTAATGTATTAGGTATTGTTAACTAACAATGGCCAGTATATTTTTTGCAGCATTTAACTAAATGTTGAAATTAACATTAACCAAAATTAATAAATACAATAAAAGTATTGTTCATTGTTAGTTCATGTTAACTAATGTTCTAAAATGGAACCTTATTGTAATGTTTTCATAGTAAAAAAATTATTCAGTGTAACTAATTAATTGGTAACAAAAAAATTGTTTCTTAAACCTCTGTCAAGATAAAACTTTCACGTATCATATAGAGAACAAGACGAACCGTTTCCTCTGAGCACAGTGACTAATTGGGTAAACATCAGTTTCACTACCCTAATCCATAGCTCACAGTGCTGGTGGCTTTGCATTGTCATGAAGACAATAAAAACTCATCAAAACATGAAAAGGCAGACATGAGTTTGCCCTGCTGCTTCTGTTCCTCACTTTTATATTTATTAACAACCACATCGTTGGTAGAGATTTATTGTGTCCTGAGCTAGAGCTCAAATATTTTTCTCTAAAAATGATATAAAAATCTATTTTTTTTTAGCTCACTCATAAGTGATTACATAATTTACTACCCGTGGTAGTAATGCTCTCAGTAACACAACAATACACTGTGCCAAGGCAGCTCTGGATTTGACATACTATTTTTGTGAACCAGTATTTGACCAGAGGAAAAATGGTCACAATGGACAAACTTTGTGAAATGGGTTGCAGCATTTTGAAAAGGTTGATTAAGGACGACAGTGCGAAATGTCTGGTGTTGGACCACATTCACTTAATACACGTGCCGTAACGTTCTGTTTCCAAGGTTGATGAGTCATGTTCAGGGACAGGAATGGGGTGGTAATGACATGTTTGCTTAATAATGCTGCAACAACATGAGAACCTCCAGGCCTGGACCCTCATGGTTGTATTGACCTCAAAAGCGATTGCACACAAGATGGTTACTGCATGCCTGAAGAGCTCATCATCATGGAATCAAGAATCAACAGATGAGGAATGAAGGAGTGATTTCAGTGCTCTTTTTTCATGGGGTTTGAATAACTTCCAATGAACAACAACCTAGTCATACCGTAGTTTGTTCTTTGGAACGATAACAAAAAAAGCAATAAAAAAACAGCATGCTTTTTTAGGAACTTTTAATTTCAATGCTACTTTCTCTTTTGTTAAACTCATCTGTGTACAGCAGTGTCAGAAATTAGCCAGTGATTGGTCAAAAAACGCCCCTTACATTTAAAACACGAAGGTAAAAATGCACCCATAGTGAATTCCTCTGTTTTTATCTAAAATTTTATACAGTATATATAACTTTTCATATGCTTCATAACATTCTCTTCTAAGCCTATGTAGTTATTTGTTTAGACAATGTAGAGGCCATTTCAGTTAATCGCTTTATTTGTAGTTATTTGACAAGTATTTGACATGTTTTTTTATGTTCCTTGGTTCACTTATAAGAAATGTTTTTTGCACAAAAAAATGTTCATATATTTGTAAAACATGATACTTTTCCACCCTCATTCTGACCCTCTGTCAGAAACACTTGGTTTTGGTGTTGCTTCGCCTTTAAGACTTCACAGTAAAAGCCCTCTGTTACGACTGGCTCTCTGCTCTTGACCGACCTGCTCTCTCTCCTTGCCATCTCACTATTCACCGCTTCTGGGCCGGCTGCGGAAGTGATTGAAGGTAAATTAGGCTTTGATGTGTTGTTGTGGAGGTGGTCAGATGCAAATATCTACTACAGTGTAACATCACAATTTGGAGGAATATTAGAAAGAGTCACTTTGACAGCTTGGTTTCAAAAAATGCTCATTCTGCATTAAGGAGAAGGTTTTGAGTTCTGAAACTTACAGTATGTTTACATATTACAATGATCTCTTATATGTCAAAAGATCAATGAACAATTTTACTCCACATGTCGTGACCCCTTTAATACAAAATATTTCACATGACTGAGATCAAAAATATAGTTTGAACTCATTGAGATGAAAATCATTCTGTATTATGCCTAAGTGTGTTCAGTACACATGGGTATGTTTATTTCATGAATAATAGGGACTCGTGGGAGGGACCAGTATAATGAGGGTGACAGTGTTGGTTTCAGTTACTCATGTTATATATCCCAGGACTAGACCACTTCCTGTTTGTCAGATGAGTATACTGGGTGTTGTACAAAAGCAAACTGCACCTCGGGCAAAACATGTATGATTGACGCGAACGCGTACAAAAGTATCCCTGTAATGTACAGAATATAATGTCCAACTCTCTGTACTATATGAACATAAATAAATTCAGCCTCACCCCACCTGCTCTAAACAATCACACATAAACATATATCCTCACACATCATCATAGTGGTGATGGCAAGTTTGACTTCAGCTAAAAGTAGCTGCTCCTCCCCTGCACGTCGCCACATCATCCTTTTGCAGTTTCTTCATGTGCCATCCCTTAGTTGCTATGACAGCTATGATTTACCACATCCCCTGTGAGAGTGCAGTGCACACTGCACAGAGCTGCCATGGCGACAGGACACAAGGCTGCTGTGGAGGCTGTCACTGGTTTCCCATTCATAGCCTACCCATGTAGACTCATCACTGATTTCTACTCGGAGTCATTCAAAACCACACACACATAATTCAGCTTATACAGCAATGCAACACTGCAAAGCAAACTTAAACCTCAGCATAGATCAAAGGCCATGTGTTTATACAAAATAAAGGTTTATCAGCTCTGTTGAAAGATGCTTAAGAATGTGTAGGTAAGTTAATATTTTAGTAGCAACAGCACTTGGCTGATGTATATACAGTACATTGTTCTGTGTCAGAAATTAACTTTTCCATTAAGAAGCAATATTTGCCCTGGATGGCTCTGCGAGTAAAGACGCTGACTACCACCACTGAAGTCGTGAGTTCGAATCCAGGGCGTGCTGATTGACTCCAGCCAGGTCTCCTATACAAACAAATTGGCCCGGTTGCTAGGCAGGGTAGTCACATGGGGTAAACTCCTCATTGTCACTATAATGTGTGGTTCTCGCTCTCAGTGGGGCACATGGTGAGTTTTGAGTGGATGCCGTGGAGAGTAGCATGGGCCACCAGACGCATCACGTCTCTGCGGTAATGCCCTCAACAAGCCATGTGATAAGATGCAAGGATTGACAGTTTCAGATGCGGAGGCAACTGAGATTTGTCCAGCACTACGTGAGTCACTACGCCACCATGAGGACTTTGAGCGCATTGGGAATTGGGCATTCCAAATTGGGGAGAGAAAAAAGCAGCAATATTTGCCCCCTGGATTTAATTTTGGGGGCATTTTATACTTTTGGGCATCTTATTTACCAAATCAAAAATATTAGTTTCATTCTTTTACGTTAAATACTTTAATAACATTTATTATTTTATTCAAATAAATTCACAAACTGAATAATTTCAGGCATTAACTGTTATCAATAAAATTAAATAAACCAAATCATATTGTGATAATATGTGATAATAAATAAGGCCTAGAATACAATATTAAGAGCTATTTCAGGTGTTACAAATAAGCAAAATGAGGGAAGCATTTTTTGCCCCTACATTTCAAATTTCAGGGGCATTTGTGTCAATTTCTGTTACATTTTTGCTCTAAGCCTTCTTTATTTTTGAGCCTGTATTACATTATATGTTCAGCATAACATGCAATACCCATCCAGGGGTCTGTCTAGTCTTATATAGTCATAAAAGCAAATAGTATTCCCTGTGAAAAAAAGCAGAATAAAACAAAATGACTTGAAAAGATATCTGCATTTAGTCACATCTTAATATCTAACACCGATAAACAAAATTTAAATATTCTGAATAAGTCAGTTGAGTCATACAGGAGCAACTGCAGTCTAAGGTAAATTTCAGGAGAAACTAAAATCAATTATTCAACACTTTAATTAGATCATGACTTATTTGAATTGTTTTCGGTCACAAATGAATGCAAAACCATGCACTTTCACAGCTTTGATGGTGTGGAAGGGGGAAGGGAAGATGCCTCCAGAAGGATGTGTCATATCATAACATTAACACATCTTTTGGATAGTGGCCCTTCCTATCTATGCTCAATTGAAGCAATGATGGCAAAGCACAATGCAAATACAGGAGTGTCATGAACAAGCTTGTGTTAAATCATGCAAATACTTCATATTCGAGATCCGGAGAATTGAAAAACAACATGTTTAAAATGCAAAACCATTCTTTCATGGATGAACGTAAGTACATGCATAGCTCATGTTCATGTATTTTGAAAATCTGGTAACTTTGAATTAATTGAGGAAGAAAGCAGAAATACTATGTGTTACATGATGGTGAAATAAATGTATGAAGGTTTACACAACTACTGCAAACAAAAATTGCAGTAGTTGTGTAAAAAAGACATTTCAAAAGATTGTTTTTACTTAAAAACCTTATTGATGTCAATCTACAAGTTTCTAATATATGTATATATGTTTAATAAATGTGTATTGCATTTTGCAGCTATCAGCTAAAATTTGTAAACCCCACAAAAAGAAGCATAACATTTAAAGGGCGTATCTGTTCAGTTATCCAGGTTAACTAAGGTGTTAAAGAACTTACCCTCATGCCTCCATCAATTAAGACTTGTCCCAAAAATTCCCTGAGGTGAAAATGATAATCAAGAGCAATAATAAACTCTTCCAGCATATACACATAGCAAGGCATGGCCCAGTTGTTGATCCCTTGTTAAAGGATAGTACACCCAAATAAATTATTCTCTCATCATATACTCACACTCATGCCATCCCAGATGCGTATGACTTTCCTTCTTATGGTGAAGACAAACAAAAATCTCAGCTCTGTAGGTCCATACAATGCAAGTGAATGTTAGCTAGACCTTCCTAGCGCAAAAAAAATCACATAAAACCAGCATAAAAGTAATCCATTTGGTTTAATATATGTCCTCTGGAGCTATGCATTCACTTTGGATGAAAAACAGATCAAAATGTAAATCCTTTTTTACTACAAATCTCCCTTTTCACTTGTTTCTCACAGAACGCTTCTGAAGACATGGATATAAATGCTGGAGTCATATGGATTACTTTTATGCTACCTATATATGATTTTTGGAGCTTGAAATATATGGTCACCATTCACTTGCATTGAAAGGACCTACAGATCTTCATTTGTGTTCAGCAGAAGAAAGTCATACACATCTGGGATGGCATTTTTGGGTAAACTATCACTTTAATAAAAGAAATGTGTGCAATTAAATAGGCTATAATCCATTTCCATATTATATATGTTTGCAACTGAATTTTGAAGAAGAATTGTTGTGTTTAAAACTGTGACGCAGTTCTCTTACTGATGTGAAGCAGGCGGAAGGAGGGCGCTTTGAGTTGGCTCGGCGTGCCAAGTAAAAAAAAAAAAAACTTGAGCTGTTAAAAAATGCTTTTCGAGGTGCGCGCGTTCGTGACGCTGCGTCTAGATTTTTTAGCAAGGACGCAGTGTGAACGGCTCCTTAGAATTTTCAAGCAACCAGAATTCTTTAGTCACTCATAGGCTACATGTTTTGCCCGAGGAGCAGTTTGCTTCTACTTCAATTCGTCATATATTCGTTGTTTTATTTAGGTATTAGCCTATTCCGATCCCACTGTGAATATGTATTACATGCAATTAAAGAAAACTGTTTGGTTGTTTCATTAACTCGAGAGAAATATTTAATGGCTGCAATTTGGTTTAAGGTGACGGCGGTCATCATTGATCGCCGCTGACTCTTTTATGAATGAAGAGCGAACACAGAGTGGCGTTCTGAATGGAGCTCGTAGAAGACGTCAGCTCAGTTGTGACGTCACGCTCCTTTTATGGAGCGCGCGTCTGAAGCCCATTCATAAAACGGAAAGAGACGAGCCCGTGGTAGTAATGCTCTCAGGAGGGGTAACACAACATTACACTGCGCACAGGCAGCTCTGGATTTGACGTACTATTTTTGTGAACCAGTATTTGACCGGACGAAAAATGGTCACAATGGACGAACTTTGTGAAATGGATTGCGGCGTTTTGAAAAGGTTGATGAAGGACGACAGTGCGAAATATCTGGTGTTGGACTGTAGATCATTTCTCGCGTTTAGCGGCGGTCATATCCGCGGTGCTGTAAATATTCGGTGTAACACGATTGTTCGGAGGCGAGCGAAAGGCTCCGTGAGTTTGGACCAGATTCTGTCCAGTGACGACGAGGTCCGAGACAGACTCTTATCAGGGTTGTACTCCGCCGTGATCTTGTACGATGAACGGACGTCAGATACAAACACTATTAAAGACGACAGCACAATCACCCTGGTACATAACGCGTTGTGTAGGGATACATTTAGTACAGAAGTCTATCTGCTGAAAGGTAAACCATCTACATAACCATTAATTGTGTTTTTGTATCTTAAATAAAGCTACCATATGTCTTAGGAAATTATCTGTTGTCACTGTGGTCAGATCTAAGCATCAAGTCAGCTTTATGACAATGATGTAAGGAAGATTGCCATATCTGTGTGTGTAGCCTATCTGAAGCACCCGAAGATCTTGACAATAATTTTTTATCTATTTCAAATTTTAGGCCTGTTTTTTAAGACACAAAACAAAAAAAAATTAATGACATAAATGTAATATAGGCCTATCTGTTATATCCATAGATATTCTTGCGTTTAGCTAGTTACATTGTGTCAAATTGCATGGCTTAATGATCGGTCTATTCTTGCACGTGAACTATATTATAAAATAAAACGTAGGCCTAATGCAGCCCTATTTATAAATGTCAGATTTGAGGTCTATTTTTGTTAATATTGTAAGTGTTATGGCTACCAACACATCAGATGTTATGGGGCTGCTATTAATGTTCTTCAAAAATGCGCAAAATAATTTTAAAATGACTACTTTGTTAACAACTGTTGTTTTTATATCATTATTATTACTAAAAATGTATATATCTAATAGTGTATGAAATCATCTGATAAATTCTGGCCTAAGTGCAAATAACATGTTTTGATTATAAATAGCTTCTCTTTTTTTTTTTCTTGATAGGAGGCTATGACAGATTTTCCACACAGTATCCCAAATACTGTTTGAAAACGAAAACATTGACTGTATCCACTCCCCTATCCAATGTTGGGGCCAGCTGCACCTCCTGCGGAACACCCCAGCACGACCAGGTAACTACATTAGCGGGTATTTTGAGGTCAGCTAATGGGCAGCATTGTGTAACATTAAACGTATTGACTTGCTGTCTTTCCGGCTGATATAGCAGTACTTTACTGTGCGTTCGTCCGGCCTTCCTCTTTGTAATGGGGGTGTAGCCTACTGTGTCTGTGTCGGACATATTAGTACTCTTCTGTGTTGATTCTCACATCGATCATTTCCTGTCTCTACAGCTTTAAGCGGGCCACCAATGACATAACACTAGGCCAAATCATTACGTGTTTCCCGAATAAATCAACTCGACGTTATTAGCGTGACCTTTTTAAAACAAAGATGTGTGACCTAATGTTGTGGCCTGTCACAGAACATTTTGATAATTTATTTAGAGAATTAAAAGTGGCCTGTGGATTCGTTACTGCAGTGAAAAATTAATAATATCATTTAGGCCTAATTTTGAAATATACTGATTTTTTTTTTAAAATGAATATAAAATATATAAAATTAATAAAAAAAATTTTTTTAAGAGTGTGTGTGTGTATGTATATATATATATATATATATATATATATATATATATATATATATATATATATATATATATAGGCCTATATATATATATACGCACACACACACACTCAGCCACAACATTAAAACCACCTGCCTAATATTGTGTAGGTCCCCCTCGTGCCACCAAAACAGCGCCAACTCGCATCTCAGAATAGCAATCGGAGATGCTATTCTTCTCACCACAATTGTACAGAGTAGTTATCCGAGTTATCGTAGACTTTGTCAGTTTAAACCAGTCTGGCCATTCTCTGTTGACCTCTCATCAACAAGACATTTCCGTCCGCAGAACTGCCACTCAATAGATGTTTGTTGGGTTTTGGCACCATTCTAAATAAATTCTAGAGACTGTTGTGTGTGAAAATCCCAGGAGATCAGCAGTTACAGAAATACTCAAACCAGCTCATCTGGCACAAAAATCATCCATGCAATTACAGTATCTTATCAGCTAATCATGTGGCAGCAGTGCAGTGCATAAAATCATTCAGATACGGGTCAGGAGCTTCAGTTCATTTTCACATGAACCATCAGAATGGGAGAAAATGTGATCGCAGTGATTTGACCCTTGCATGATTGTTGGTGCCAGCTGATCTCCTGGGATTTTTACACACAAGTCTCTAGAATTTACTCAGAATGGTGCCAAAAACAAAAAACATCTAGTGAGTGGCAATTCTGTGCCTTGTTGATGAGAGAGGTCAACACAAAATGTCAGTTTGAACCAGTCTGGCCAAAGTCTACGATAACTCAAATAACCGCTCTGTACAATTGTGGTGAGAAAAATATAATCTCAGAATGCTATTAAACAGGTGGTTTTAATGTTTTGGCTGATCAGTGTATACATGTATACCTATTTATTCTTTTCACTGGGGCATTATTATTATATAAACATGTTATAAGTTTTGTATTTGTTCATTGTTAGAGAAAAACAAATATTTTCTAGGTCAATCAATAAGTAAAAAAACAAAAACAATTATGGTACATGCAAAAGACACAATTGTTTATATTGAAACATTTAGGATATATACTTTTCGATAGCACATTACATCAGGTTAAATTCGTTAAGATTAGTAAACGCATTAGGTATCATAAAAAAACAATTAATTTTTTTTTTACAGCATTTATTAATCTTTGTGAATGTTAGTTAATAAAACTAAAATTGTTCATGGTTAGTTTATAGTGCTTTGACTAATGTTAACATATAGACATACGACTTTGATTCTAAAAATGGATTACTACATATTGAAATGAATATTAACCAAGATAAATCAATGCTGTAAAAGTATTGTTATGAGTTGAGTAAGGTTAACAAATGGAAACTTATTGTAAAGTGTTACCTAATTTTCTTTAGTCTTCAGGATGTTTCATACAGAGTGTAAAGAGTTTGATGTATCATACAATGTGTAGTCTGTGGAGTGTTAAATGTCACTCACTTGGTTGTTTTCATTACAGGGTGGCCCTGTGGAAATACTACCCTTTTTGTATTTGGGCAGTGCCTTCCATGCATCTAAGAAGGATATGTTGGATGGTATGGGAATTTCTGCTCTACTGAATGTATCTTCAAACTGTCCCAATCATTTTGAAGGGGCTTATCAGTATAAGTGCATCCCAGTGGAAGACAACCACAAGGAAGACATCAGCTCTTGGTTCATCGAAGCCATTGAATTTATAGGTATGGTATTGGTTTTTTTTTAATTGAAAACTGATTGTTTGATTTCATTTTAAATTGCAGATTGAACGGTTTTCTCTACAACCATTATGTGTTTGTGGGATGTCACTGTCTATGTGTAAATTAGTCTTGGTTGCTACTGCTCCTTTCAACTGCAAGTCGTTAGCAGTTAAAACGTTGATCTGCATTGCAAAGTTTTAACAACAATTACACCCTCCTTTTTTGGTCCTGTGATCTCAGAGCGGTCATTAATGCATGTGTATATATATATATATATATATATATATAGAGGCTTTGTTCAAATATTTTGTTAATGCATACAGCTGTTTGTGTAAATAAGCTGATGAAGAGGAAGCTCTTTATAGGTGCAATAGGTCTTCATGTAAATATGGCGTGTGTGCTGCTGTTTGCGGTCGGGGTGGGTCTTCTTCGTGCAAGGGTTTCCATGACTGTGGGTGGGGGATGGAAATCCTGTGTATCAAATTTCAGTTTAGCATCCTCTGCACTTAAGCAAGGCCCCCCAAGAAGGCTTGCCGCATTTGATCGCATTATCCTAGGTGTGTGTGCGAGTGTGCATGCACTTGTATGTTTGCGTCAGAGTGCAGAGCTTAGGGACCAGAGTCTGACTCATCCTCCATTCAGGGGTGCCTTGATACTGGAGTCACCTCAGATCTGGGTGTGTATGATAGTGCAAAGGCATATATATGCCGAGAGGAGAAGTGATCTGGCTTATGTTTTGATATACCTGTCTACTCCCCTTTGATCTGTGAATATCTCATTACCTATTAGCAGTTTATTCGTAATGTTAGAAAGGAATCTGTATTTACATGTTCCAGCGGTGTGAAAACCACCCTAGACCATTTTGTCATGGGGCGTTTGTTGTCCAACTGTTACTATCCCCCGGTTGTATGTGTATGTGTATAAAATGGGTTTTATAATACACAAAGATAATGGCTCATTGTGTAAATAGGGTTATTATAGTTTTGAAAACATCACTAGTATTTATATCCTATGATTTTATTTATTTTAATAACTGTAAATATTAAAAGTAAAAAGATTAATATTTTTTTTTAAATATTACAATGATATGAGCATAATTTGTTTGTTTGTTTTGTATTTTAATTTAGTTCTGTTATAAATAATACATTTGATTCTGAGCAAAATTAAAGTTTTTATTTCGTTTCAGGATTAGTTTTAGTTTTCATCCCTTATAACAGCATTATAAATTGTTCCATCTGTATATGACAGCATGTGCATTACTTGATCAGAAAATGCAACAATCAAACTGTGGTTGGGTTGTTCTACATGTCAATTAGACAGCTTCTTATTGTCTAATTGGAGTTTTTTTTTGACAGAATACACCATCTGCAACTGAGATTAAATTAGTTTTCATATTTTGAATCAATGTTAGATATACTAAAGTAGTTTTTGAATTCTTATTTAATTTTTTTGTATTTTCTTTTCATATTTTAGTGCATTTATATTTTAAATTTTTTTGCCATATGTGATGAAACACAAAAATCAATATTTATATCATTTTTAGTTACTCATATTTTAGGGCACATTTCAGTTTAGTTTTGTTCTTTTGTTAATTAAAATGTTTTGTTTTTTCTTGTCATTTTATATACAAAAAATGAAATGCTTGTTTTCATCTTTCGTAATTGTTTTCATTAACAGTTATAACCTTGGCTGTCATTTTTCTAAATATGTTGAAGTATTTAATTTTTATTTATATACTATATATATAATACATCTTTTTTAGTTTTTATTCATATTTTAGAGTACATTTATAATTTCAGTTTATTTTTAATTTTTTTAAATCCTATTTTTTTCACTGCTTGTTTTCATATTTTTAATTGTTTTTGATTATAACCTTGATAACGACAATAGCCTTAGTTGTCAGAGTATTTTACAACCATGACTTGTACGTGAACCTGCACCAATAAGTTCTGGACTACAGCTTCACTGTGTATGCTGTTGAGATGACGCATCCATGCATAACAAAATTCTCTGCTTTTCACAGACTCCATCAAAGATTCCAACGGCCGTGTTCTAGTGCACTGTCAGGCTGGTATCTCACGGTCAGCCACTATATGCCTGGCGTACCTCATGAAGAAGAAGCGAGTGCGCCTGGATGAGGCCTTTGAGTTTGTTAAACAGCGACGCAGCATCATCTCCCCCAACTTCAGTTTCATGGGTCAGCTGCTACAGTTCGAGTCTCAGGTGCTGGCCACTTCCTGTGCTGTAGAAGCAGTCAGCCCTTCCGCCACACTCTGCCCTAAGTCTTCCTCCACGCCCACGTCTCCCTTCATCTTCAGCTTCCCAGTCTCAGTGGTGACGCACAGTCAGCCCAGTAGTCTCTCGTACCTACAGAGTCCAATCACAACCTCGCCGAGTTGCTGATACATTGTCCCTTTCTGCGAGACTGAAAGACTGCACTCGCACACCAGAAAGAGATTGTTGAAGTTTTGTTAACGAGGACTTTGAAGACAGATTTAATTTTTTGACACCCTTCATCTGGCACACTCATGTGGTCAATCAAGTATTTTTTTATTTATTATACTTTGTAGTGAACATGCGTTAAATGGATTGTTCATCCAGAAATTAAATTCTGTCTTCAGTGTTTACCCTTGTGTTGTTTCAAACAGGTATGACCTTCTTTCTTCTGTGGAACACAAAAGGAGATAATTTGAAAAATGAATTGGTCGATCTTTTCCATGCAACTACAATGAATGGGAACTGGAGCTTTCAAGCTTCAAAGCACTGACAGCCTCATTTCCCATTCACTTTTATTGTATAGAAAAGAGCAGTGTTAACATTATTTAAGATTTGGAAAAAAGTCATACAGGTCTGGAACAACACCATGAATAATGAGACTTTTCCTTTTTTTGAGTGAAATATCCCTTTAATACCAGAAAAATACAATCATAATATACTGTCACAGGATTCCTGTGAGGACAGTACATTTCCTTCATTTCCTGTGGTTTACATCCAAAGACTTCCAAAGGTCTTGTGATTGGCTCGCAGGTTGACGAGAGCAGTGGGAAACGGAGCTGTGATTTCACAAAGCAAACTTGGCAGTCTACGTCTCTCTTTCTGATGGAAAGCAGGAGGTCCTTCAACCCTGACAGGTGCTTCAGACTGTGTCTGGACTTCCCATTTATCACCCCTCCAATCTCTCTCTGGCTCTTCTTTGCCATTTGGACAAGACTGATTTCCTTTAATACACACATTCCTGCTGGAGCTCCGAGACTTGCTGTCTTTGGCGAAAGTTAGCTGGCATGATCTTTTGCAGGAAATGGCTTTCATCTAGGTTGTTTTGCTTTTGTCAGTGCCTTTTACAAAAAGGTACAGGACATTCAGACACATTTAGCAGCTCATGTCTGCCCCATCACCTTTTCTTCAGAAATGCACACAATGGCAGACTGGTGGCTGGATGTTTGGCAAAGGGACTAAAGTAATTCGAACTGCAATACAGACATATTCTACAATCCGTTCCTCTCAAAAATTAGAGCAATAACATAATTCTCCTTCCTCCCTGTCACCACCAAAGCACTGTATGATTTATTAACTTTTTTGGTTGTATTGTATGATCACTTTAAACTTCTGATTTTGTTTGCCAATTTGTACCGAGACCTCAATTATTTCTGCTGTATGCCTTACCAATAATGACCGTGGTGTTCTTCCAAGTGGAATGTTCTCATTAATAGACTATTTAAGGAATAGCGTATGTAAGATGATGGGTTTGACGGTACCAGCTGTGACCACTGTAACTACTGTAATGAATTGAGAAGGATCCAATTTGGTATGAAAATGCCCCAATTAACCTGACGGACTTATAAACTGAAACCTTTTGGCACTGGAAGTTTGGGAATGGGAAAATTGGGAAACCATCACTTGTTTTTAAGATTTCCCCTTGATAATGTCACTGGAAGGGAATCTTCTTGCCTTGAAGAGTTATAGCAGGCTGCTTTTGCTTGAAAATTTACAATGTGTGTGGGGCCTATTTCTCATTAGTTTCTCATGAGATTGTGGGCATCTTTTATAGAGCTAAATTTATTTGACGTTTGTTTCGCACCCCGCCAGAAATGAAGTGGTAGCTGAGTAGCATACATTTCCCATATTCAGTTGAGCTTTAGTTTTTTTTGCATACTAAATTGTCTGTTTGTTAACAATCACTGATGATTGCAATATTTTTACTGTAAATGTCTGATGCTTATGGCAATATTGTTCAGAGGATTACGATTTTTTAAGTTCTGTTGTATTATATGTACATATTATACGTGCATTTTATTTATCTCATGATTGTCATTGTTAAATATAAAAGTGTTCTTTAATGAATGTGTGGCATCCTTTAATCATAAAAAAAGATCACATGGGACATTTTTCTCTACAACAATCAGCCTTTAAGTAATAAAGCAATTATTTTGTAAGATTAAAAGAACAAGAGCCATCCAAGTCACTCTAAATGAGAAAGATATCAAATAAATGAGTGCTATTGTGCAAAGGAACATAATTAGAATAATATCTGACTAATGGAGGTTGGGGAATTTCAATAGATTCTTTTTTTTTTTTTTTGTCACAGTGCCCCCTAGCGTGTGATTTTGTAATGTAAATCTCATGGATATTGCAGCAGTGTCAGAATTCTCGTACCAGAGCCTTTCTATCAAGGGCAGCCTACATGCATAACGCGGCGGTCCCATAACAGATGCTGTCTGCCAGTGCTTTATAGATGAGGCTTCATATTTTAGTTTTATGCCAGACCACTCCTGTCAATATTTGTCTTGTTTTACTCCAACAAACTCCTCTATCAGTGGCTTAATACTTAAGTACAATTCTTCATCTTGCAGACTTCATCCTGCTCCCACATCCCTTCTCAAACTCTAACATCTGTCATCTCTGCACCTATCTCACTTTCATAAACAGATCTCTAGCTTCTGCTTCTCTCCCTTTATCACTTAAAACTGCGCCAGCAAATCCAGTACTTAAAAAACATAACTTGAACCCAACCGTTCTTTCACATTTTTGCCCTATCAATAGTTTGGCTTTCGCCCACTTCACAGTACTGAAACCGGGTTGTCAATGACCTACCACTCACTGGTGACTCTGGTTCTCTCTCCATTCTTCTATTTCTTGATCTTAGTTCTGCTTTTGATACTGTTTGCCATGAATTACTTCTCTCCCGTCTCTCGGTTGTTGAGTGTCACTCGTGCTGCTCTCTCCTGGCTTTCTTCATACCTCACGGATAGACAGTTTTACATTTCAATCATGGCCGATGAGGTCTGGAACTCGGTAATTTTTTCATAGTAAAAAATAAATGTTGATGCTATGTACAACTGAATAAAAAAAAAAAAAAAAAAAAAGCGGTTGCTAATGCCTTAGAGTGTCTGCATGATAGTATAATTTAGTTTAGACAGTTGGTAGGATTATTTAGTGTACGCAAATACAATAAGAGTGTGATAAAATGGCGTTACCTGAAGCTGCGCAGCGCATTTTCCCGGGCAGAGCAGAGTAAAAGCAGACCGGTCTCACTAATCTGATGAACCTGCTCTGCGCATGCGGCGTGCTGTCCCGATGATAACACAGTGTGAGTCGCGTGCGACTTATTTGAATTTGACGCAGAATTCACTGTTATAAACCCATCTGATATGAGACACTTAAAGGCTCTGTACTGAAGCTTGTAGAAACAAGATTAAACAGCCCGTCATATAAAACTACAATGACGAGTTAAACAGGAAAACATTCCATTCACAACGGTAATTACAGGCTTTTCATTCCACAAATCATCACCTTTATAGAAATATACCCGACAGTTACTGTAGCAACATTAACTGTAGTATGGTATTCTGCCAGAAATGGTGTATATATATAAATGTTAATATTATTAGCCTACAAAAATATGAAACATTGTATATTAGGGCAAGAAAGGTCACTTTTATGAGGTTGTTTTTATTATTTCTGTGTTTAGGGTATTGTTTTTCATTACAAATTCCATAATGATTATTATTTATTTGTATTTATTTATGTATTTTTTACAAATTAATTATACACAATAATTACATCTAAACATGGTGATCTTTTTCACCTGTGATTAACATGATCTTACTTATACCATAGTTAAACTCTGGATATTATGCATGAACAATGGTAAATTGTCACAAATGCAGAATTTAACAAAAAAGCTTTAAAGCCTGGACACTGGACTAAGCCTGGACCATGAATTAAGAATGAAGTTATGACTTTTTCTCCTTTGTAATGTTTAGTTCTAATTAACTTTAATTGAAAAATGTGAAATAAAGGTTGCTTACACTCAGTAACTCTTTGTTCATGTAATCTTGGACTTACAGCGACACCTAGTGGTGTGGATGCAGTATCATGCAGCAGATATCAATCAACAGTTTTTAGTTACAGATGCCATTTTAGAAATTCACTATTCACAATCAGCCATGATTAATTTTATCAATGAGTGAAAGTGTCCAATAACAAGATGGTTACTGAAATTAAGCCAGTAGTATTCAGCTGGTCATGTGATTCTAAAATGGCAGCCCCCATGAGGGCCCCATGTTGAATAAAACAGATTGGATAAGGTTACTGATATGATTACAGTCCTCATCTCATGTGAGTGGTCATGATTTTATACATACGTTTCAAAATTATAATACATTTCTTCAGGAGTACGAGTTTTTAGGGGGGGGGGGGGGATTACTGAGTGCACCTTTTAAATAAGTAAGAGTATGGCAAAAGGAAAACAATTGATTGTTTTGGATAACACTAATACCATAGTTAACATAGCCCTAGATAAATTAGTTGTTAATTAACTTTTGCGGTTTTTCTGTAGTTAATATGAGTACATTTTGCTGCCCAACTCAAAATCAATGCTTTATTTTCAAATGTGCATTTCTATGTGACAAAAATTCAGTATTTATATTGTTAACTGTATTTGTGATATAAAACTTAAAAGGACAAACCAATAATAATACTGAAATGATTTTTTAATTTAATTTTGATGTATAGAATATGTTGCAATTTTGGTTAAATTCTTGACACCTGTGGACCTCACTAATTTTCAAACCATGGCTACAGCCCTGATTTCAATGCAAATTATCAGTCACCTACTGTTTCTCTGAAATTAGGTGTCCCTCAGGGATCGGTTCTTGCTCCTCTACTATTCATTATATATACTGCCTTTGGGTCAACTCATTCGCCGCCACGGTTTCAGTTACCACTGTTATGCTGATGACATTCAAATATGTACAGCTTGTAGATCTGAGCCCATTCTCCAGACCGGTCCACTATCAACATGTGTAAATGAAATAAAAAATATGGCTTAACACCAACTGCCTAAAATTTAACATGGATAAAACTGAGATCATTATTATTGGAACACCAACACTTACAAAATAAATTCCTTATGACTTTGGTTGTGATATTGATTTCATTAGAATTCCTGTTTGAACTTCACTGGTTACCGCATCAAATATAAACTAATCCTGCTTACTTTTAAATCACTTTATGGTCTGGCACCTATATCTTAGTAAATTGCTAATCCCCTACAACCCGATCTGCTCACACAGGTCTTCTGTGTCCGGACTCCTTTCTGTTCCTATCTCGCCTCTCTCTGCCATGCGTGGCAGGTCATTCAACGTAGTAGCAACCAATATATGGAATTCACTCCCCCTGACTCTTCGCAGCATCTCTATCTCCAAGTTTAAATATCTACTTAAATCTTATTGTCTTGTTATTCATCTTAATGTGTTATGTATTCACTCTCAGTGACTGTGCTATCTGAACAGTGTTTTTGTGACTGAACCTTTGTTTGTGTATTATTGTGTTACTATTGTAAAGTGTCCTTGAGCTCTGGAAAGGCGCTATATAAATTAAACATATTATTATTATTATTATTATTATTATTATTATAGACATATGAGTTGTAGCGAGGTGGCAAGAGGCCATTCTTTTTGTATTTGTGAGGAGCTCATCACATAATGAACTGACCGTCTGTCCACTAATCTTTTTTAATTGAATTTTTCATCCAAGGATTTTTTGCGAAAAAAAGTTTAAGCACATCAAAATATAGATGATGGAAACACAAATAATCGCTAAAAGTGTTGACATAATATTTTTCAGTTTAACTCTAGCACAAACACTTTTTGTCGAGAAAATTGTCAAACGCAAAAATATAGTGTCGCATGACCCCAATCATTAACCTGTATTAACCATGACGACAGTATACATCCTTAAAAGCTAATTTATTGTATGTGATTATGGATTGATCTTAACGGCATATAGATCTGATGCTGCAAATATGACAATTCCATGATTGCAAACACATATCTCATATCATGCACATCGACAAGTAGGCTACAATCGCAGTAGCCATCCGATTGTTTATTAGTTACTTGTCCACACCATTCAAAATAATAGACGGCAGTCATGGAATTAGCCCACAATATATATGTGGCAGGGCGGAGGGCGGGGACGGGTCGTGATCCTACACACCCGGTCCCGTATTAAGCTAATCAAGCCTCCGTAAGGGATAAAGGTCGACTGCAGAGGATCGTGCGAGAGAGAGAGAGATCATTTACGGACATGTCCGTCGTGTTTGTGTGTCTGTTTAAGTTTACTATTAAAATATTATTTACACCGTTAAGCCAGTTCTTGCCTCCTCCTTCCCATTGAATCCCTTTACAATATATAACATATAATTTCTGTGCACAAAGATTTTGTTTGTTTGTTAGTTTTATTTAAAGTTTGACAAGACACAACCTGAAATACCTGAAAAAAAAAGCAGCACGACCTGAAATGCGTCAAACATAACACATAATCATGCATCATAACTAAACCATAAAAAAACATTAGAAATGCACATAAAATAAAAGACTAATTAACTTATCTATTGACAAACACAACCTAAACTGCATTAATACATCTCACAGTCATCAAGTACCATATTTTTGTCACTTATAAAACAGTTTTAGAGCATGAGGAATAAAATAAATGTAATGTCTTTTTGTTTTATTCCTGGGCACAATATACTCCCTATGTCGACAAAGTGAATAATTGGATGTTGGGGCCACAGGCAGGAAACTATTCAATGGCAATGAACTGTCCTTGAGTATGTTAGTGAGGGTATGTATGGTGGCCTCATCACACCTCTCACTCAGTGATGGGAGAGGAGTCGTTGGAATACCTATTATTCGACAACAGCGTTTTTTTTTACTCTTTCTAACTCACCAGACAGACCTTTAGGCAGTCCACCCCAAACTGGGCTGGCATACTGAAGAACCGGCCATACAAAAGTCACATATATTTGCATTAAAACACTGCATGGGAGACTCACTCTCTTTGCAACACTAAGATAATAGATCCTTGGATCAATCATATACTTGATGTGGATGTCCCATGACAGATCAGATGAAATTTGGACTAACAAGCATTTTAAAAGGTGGAAACTCTGCTGATTACATGACCAGAAATTACAGGAGGAGAGGGGATGCTGTCTAATTACCATATCCATTGTCTGAGATTGCGGAGCTTCTTCAGAAAATGTAAATTGTATTATAATGCTAAAACTCATTTTAGATGACAATCAAGTTCAGTTTGTCGTTAAAATTGCTGGACAAATATGCGGGAAATAATGCAGTTGTGTTAGCAATGCTTTAGATTAGATGATTGTTCAAAATAGCCTGTTGAATATCAGGAACGTATCATATGTAAACACTGATATTACACCACATCAATATTGTTTTTTAATCGCTGTGCACACAGCATATACACATCGATGGATGGTCCTTATGCAAGACCGGAAGTTTCCCCCACTACTTGGTGCAAGTTGCCAGCTTGAACAGGGCCACGATGATTTGCTTTCGAGTCAGAACTGGTGTCAACCTGCGATAGGTGCAACGTCAGGACCAATATTACAGTCCTATCAGAAGGGCAACTTCTCCTTTTTGATTGCAATTCCTTCTCTTCTGATTGCATTTATTTGTGAAATTAAAATGACCATAAGTTGTCTAATTTCACTGAATTGTCTCAATACTCTCCACATTTTACCAAAACTTCGGAGGGAAACAAATATAGGGACATCTGTGTGGCGAAAGGTACACAATTTGTGATATGCACACATTTCTGTATGGAAACGGATGAAGGGCAGATTTATTTTACGATAATCCAAAACATATGAAACAAAGTGTATTTTTAGGCATGACATCATCATGCACAACATTTGTATCGATAAAAGATCATTTGAATTGAGATAGGCAGATGGTTGGACATTTTTTTTATGTATTTTGTTTACGCATTTACACTTTGTAGATAACAAAACAGTGCAAAAAGTGGATGGAAACTAGGCTTGTGTGTAAAACTTATTACGATAAAATGTATGTTTTATAAAACAAGACATGGGCAATTTTGCGACAGGTAGGTGACTTGCAAACGATGGCTTATGGCACTTTTCCACTGCACGTTATGGTTGAACTTGCCTCAACTCTACTCGCTTTACTTTCTGAGCTTGCATTTCCACTGCAGTTTAGTGCCACCTCAACGTGGGTGGGATTATAGGCTGATCGTCATAGTTGCACTGCCTCTACTGCCATGACATCATCTTAAACACAAGACAAACTGACCAAAACAATATCACAACCGCTAGCTGTTAGCAACTAGCTCATTGTGCTGCATAAAGCAGTTGTTGCATGGTGATTTTACATAAGTTTAACAGTTAAATTGGCCTGGTTGTTTTAGAAGCAAGCTTCCAGTAGCTGATCAACTAAATAAAGTGAAGCTTCCAAGCACAGTATAGAGTTAACATAAGAAAACGTACCATCCTCCATCGTGACTGAGTCCAGGGCACTCTCCCTCCCATTGCTCGCCGGTTTAGATAGCGTTTAGATATTTGGTCGAACCACTTCCAATTTTCCTTGACAATTATGTGGTAATTCTTAATAATTATTTTTTTTTTTTTTACTTTTTCCTACACTGGTAGGCGTGTGCGGCCAAGAGCGGAGACACTTCCTGAGAGACTTTTTCGTTTCGCTCATCGCAAAAGAGTGGACCGTCTGCACCTCGTTTATTGACGCACGGAAATCCAGTGACGCTGTTAGTCAGTGATCTGCAGGATTGACGTCACATATAATTTCGGCTCCGCTCGCTTGGAACCTCGACCGAGGTGGTACTAAAAAAAAAAAAAAGTATCAGGTACCCAGGTACTATCCACAGTGGAAAACAGCGTGGTAATTTAATTAGACATAAATTGTATGTCTAATTGTTTAATAAAATCAAAAAGTGCGTTCATCAAATGCAGAACATACTCTTGCAGCAGGACATTTTATTACTTTATATATAATGTTATACATACATATTCATTTTAAATCAATAAAATATTCAGTATGATCCATAAACACAAGAAAACTACTTGGGGCCAGCAAAATAAATAGTAATCCTTAACAAAAATACAAATATTAAGTTTTATTTAATTGTGTAAAAAAAATTTACACAATCCATTTAAATTGCATTTTTATTAAATAGAAATGCGTATCTTAAAAATGTTTGAATTATATGCATTATATTCCATATAAAAGAGTAAACAAACAAATAATTTGTATTTCTTGTATGATGGCCAACTAAACGTTTTTCTGTCACTGATCAGGTGTCCAGGCATTGAATAGGGCCAAGGTGGCAACCCTACCTCACACTTTAGTAGACTGCTTTGAGACCTGAAATGGCTGCATCAGATAAGGGAGACATCCAAAATGTGTAGTGTTGGGGGGGTCACAAGCAACCCTTCCCCCTGATATCTCAAGTATTTTGATGAAAATTACACTAAAAATAGCACCAGCTTCCCTGATCATTGATTGTTCCACCACAAAGTGAAAAGGATGCAACCATAATTAAACAAGGGATCAGCAAATACAAAAAAGAGAGTAGATGGTATTTATGACATGTACTTTATTAAGACCATTTTACACAACCGAAGAGTGTTTGATTAGTCCGCAGATTGCTTATGGTTCACAGGAAAACAGAAATACAATAAAAACACAGATCATAGACTTGAGATTATAATGGAATGTTTCTCTCCCACTTATTGACTTTAAGAGGGGAGAAAAACAATTCTGATCTCTCTTTCTCTCTGGTTTGAACACAGAGAGCCCTGGAGTAAGGCAGATCACCTCCACCTGAGCAAAGCAACCAAAACGGACATGCGTGTTGTGAATTTGCGAACAGACTTCAAGAGGTAGAGCCATGTCCATATACAAGACTGCATCCTTCATTTTATTCTGTAACATGAATGTGAGTGTGCCATCCAAGCTGCTGATATATCAGTAGTGTGTAACTGAAAAAACGTTACTGACATCCTCAGAAAAGAGGCGTTTCTCTTGCACTAGAGAAACAGTATTGGAATGAACAAGATTAAGGAATTTCTGTTGTCGTGATCTAAAACAAAGTGAAACCAAATGAGTGACTTCCAAAGCGGAGTCACTTAATCAACGATCATCTGAAAATACAGAAGGAAATATCTGAAAGAAAGAATTCCCACTGCTTTTACAGTACTAATTAAACCCACTCTGTATCAGTAAACAACATTAAAAGCTATACAAAGGCATTGTCCATTACACAACCTGTACATTACTGGACTTTCTGTTCCTGTGTCATTTTAAAATTATTCAGAATAACTTAAGTCCTGCTTCAAAGTGCAAATTTACGTGTTTTCTGATGGTAATGGAATGAAACATTCTGAGCAGAATTCCTGTGCAAAAAATGGGTGGTGGGGAATGAGTACAAAGTACATAAAAAAACTATAAGTTTATTTTTCTGTTTTGCTGTTAAAGGCCTTCTGAATTGTTCTGGTCTCTGCATCAACATTCTTTTTACTTTTATAAACCCTCTAAGGCTTTTTTTAATACAATACATAAAGAAGAAAAAAATAAAACCGCAACACAATAAGTTTCAGAGTCCTCACTTCAATGAACTTCAAGGGAGAAGGGATCACTGAAATATCAGGTCTCTTTGAAGTGTAACAGGGACACGGACCATTTTCTTAATGTGAATTATATGGAGGAAAACAAAAAACTAATATATGTAAATCACAGTAATAATAAAACTGCTTCAAAGAAAGAAAAGCTTAATAAAGTGTAATGCTTGAGTTAAAACAGTGTTAAATTGAGTTTAATGATGGGGAAGAGGTCACTTGTTGTCTTTCACAGAGCGTCATTTTACAGTCATTCGCTCTTTCAAGTCCTTTCATTTAGCCCTGAAACAGTGTATGACCTTTATCCTGACCTAAAAGAGCCAGGATTCAGCCAGCCAAGGCAACTCTTTCTTGTAAACACTCATGGGGACAGAAATGGCAAATAACTGCAAAATAAAGGAGGCAGTACAGAGGTTTATGGGTAAATGAATGAATTCCTATTGTACTGTTTGGGCAGAGGACGTGAGTTGTCGTCTGTGGAAGTTTGAAGTGTGTGTGAGAGTGTGTATGAAATGTTTGGGTAACAGTCTGAGCCTGCTGATCTTGGTCCCATGTGAACTAGGATTTCTGCTCTGCTGCTTTTGGGGATGGAGGTGTGCTATCTGGCTTTATGATCTGATATGTGATGAGGTACTCTGGGTAGGCCTGCAAAACACACAAGGTTGCAAATGTTAATATATATGTTAATACATTTTAACCTGAAATCTTTATTTATAAAAACATCTATGGACTTGTTATGCATCAACTAACCAAATATCTTTCAGCTCACTCACCTGTTCCCCTCGATAGATGACATATTCGGCGTAGGCTAACCCATTGACGCTGGGACGACCAATGATGGAATGATGCCCTGGAGGAGCATGAGCCATTTTCATGGCACTGAATTGTAAGAAGGATTTACCAAGAGTGACCCTACAGAACAGCATCTGTCTGCAAAGAGAGTTAAAAAAACACTATGAGGTAAACAGCACCATCAGCTGGTCATTTAAGATCAGTACACTTGTATCTCATCCATAAGCAACTACTTCTAAAGCACATCAAATCAAAGCTTATCTGGGATCTGTTCTGTGACTACTAAATGGAAAGAATCAGATATTGGTCTTGGATGAAAAACTTACCTATGACAAATATAACAGGACCGGTCTTTATGTGTGGGGCAGCCAGTTCCACCACCAATTCCATAGACATACTGGTTGCTTTTAGAGGAGTTCTCTGCAAAGTAGATCCCAGCTCCAAACATGCCCCCAATGTAGGCGTGTCTCTCATCAAACCCTTTATGGATAATGGCATTGATGAATGGTGACCCTGCAGATGAGAAGAAAAAGAAAAAGAATGATCTATGTAAAATAACTCGTAGAATGCTTGAAAGATCAACTGGGAAAGCTTCTTTTGTAGCTTGAACTTTCCCAAATAGCACTTTTGACAGGTCATTCATCTTGCTACAGTTAGTTTTGGCCGGGCCCTAGAGCAGTACCGTGAAAGAGCATGCGCTCGTTGTGATGATTGTGGTTCTCGTCTGCAATCTCCTTCTGCCGGTGTGCATATCTTTCCCTCAGCTTCTTGTTCACCACCTTCTGAATCTGCACCATCATTAAACAAAGTTTTAATATGGAGGCCCATGCAATTGACAAACTAGTCAAAAAGTTTTGAACCTTTAAATCTGTTTTTAAATTACACCCCCATCCCCTTAACCAATTGTGTTCTCTCCAAAACCCAACCCTCGTGTCAATAAACCCGAACCAACCCAAACAAAGATATTCTGATGGAGATATGATGTAAATATATCCAACACCTCCAAGTACAGTGCTCTGCGCATGCGTCAAGTTCAAGAAAGTGTAATCGAGCTTGAAATCATGATTGCACCTAGCAGACTGCAGATGTCTAGAGTTATAGTGAAAAAGAAGTTACATTTAGATCAGGTCACTTCAGAAGACACAGATTAAACGATGAGTCGTATGGATCACCTTTATGATGCCTTTATGTCCTTTTTGGAACTTAAGTGTTTGACCACATTGACTTGCATGTATAGATATTCACATCATATCTCCACCAAAATATCTTTGTTACAAAGAAAAATAAAAGTCATACAAGTTTGAGATGGTATGAGGGTGAGTAAATACTGAGAGAATGATTTTTAGATGTTCAAGGGCATTTAAAGGAGCCATGTATTCTGACAAAATAATAATTTTTGCAAGCAACATATGCATTGCCAATATTTCATTGTATAAACAGGGCGGGATTTGTAATTTTTTTCTGAAATAGATTTACATGATCGCAGTAAGTATTGCTAGCTCTCGCAATAGTTTTGCATCACCTCGCAATAAATTTACCACAGTTTTACTACAATAACCATATTCTAACCTTGATATATGTAGCGAAACCATAGTGATACTACAAGAAAAAAAACCCTCTGGAAACAAAAATCTGAATTTTTTGGTTATTATGATTCTTCTATACAAATATCATAGTTTAACTATGGTTTTACTACAGTAATATTTTAGACTGTAGTAACCATAGTTTTTGGAAGAAATCATAGTTTTACTATAGTAATATTGTAGTTACCATGACTGTTGTAGGCTAATATATATTATATATATATATTTTGTTTTTGCAGAAACCAAGGATTTAGTATACTGTATCCTTTTTGTAACCATGGTATTACTATATATTAACATAGTTTTCATTTTCCTGTATTATTTACTAAGGTTTGAATCTGCCATCTTTGCTCATGGACTCCACAGACTAGTCGCTAGTAAAGGCTGTGGGACTATGCACGTTCTTGTGGCATCGTCAGCAAATCAGCGTTGTCATGACACAATTTCCCTGTGGTTCCAGAGTGATTAGTCACATGCCATTTACTTCTCAGGTTATTTGTTTAAAAAAACTAATAAAATCCCCTGAGTCCATGAGCAAATATGGCAGATTTCAAATCACATACTTCTTGGTATGGCAGATTTCAAATTACAACTGCCATTAAGATGAATGGAAATGCTAATAGATAGATCTCTCCAGGTAGAATAGATCTCCTTGACTTGATTGCACAAAATATTACACAGATGGTGCGTGTTTTGGATTGGCTAGTTTTCTGATTGGCTAATGTAGGATTTGCCATTTTTATGCCATTTATAGAGCCTAAAGCTTTCACAGAGACAGGTGTGATTTTTCAGAACATATATTTCAGTGATATCTGTCAGATAGTGGGAACATTTTATGCATTTTATGAATGCCATTAAATAAATGCTTACAGCAGCTGAACTTACCTTCAAGATGTTGTACCTGCTGAAAACGCCTCCTGCATTGCCACCATCCCTATGCTCTCTGATCGTGCTTTGCAGCTGTAAAACAATAACACAGCATATATGTTACATATTTTTGAGTCACAAGTGGTTTTCTATAGGGTTTTCAAACTGGTCCAGGGATACCTTGGTGGCCGAAAGGGGGTGTTAGAGGGTCCAAGGTATTGTAAAAGCATAAAAATATATACATTAAATATTTACCACATTTGACATTATAACGGTCTACAAATACATTTCAATTGAACCGATAGTGTTTCTATTGAGGTTTATATATGTGGCATTACTATAATAGAGCGCAGAACAAAGATAAATGGTCGACTTAAAACAAGGAAAATATTTTCAAGATAAAATTCAGAGAATTTCTTCTGGCTTTAGTGCAATGACATTTTGCAAACCACATACTGTCTTTAAAGTATGACACTTGATATTTTTTTTAACGCATTAAAATTGGAAGGGATCCCCTTACATAATAATTTGGGGCCCTTGCCCCTTTTGTATGGAATCACCTCTCACCACCTTTTTTTTTTTTTTTAGTTTCCACATGCTCTGAAAGGAAATACACCCTAGTTCTGGTAAAGAAGTGATGATTTTGGCTTCAAAGCCCTCACCTCCTCCTCTACTGACTGAAACTCCTTATCATCAGGGGCTAGATCGATCAGCACCGTGCCCTGAGTTGCACAGTGGAATGTCAAGTACGGGTTGGCACCTGTGTGGTAACACATGAACAAATTAAACTAAAGGGTATTTCAATGTGCTGTGGTTCATGTAACCATGAATATAGTGTTTGAGAAAGAATACTTTGAATGCTTTTGGACTGACCTTGTTGACCACCCAGTAGTCTTTCAATGCCTTTGATAAGTTTGTGTCTGTGCCCATATGCGTTGATCCCAATTTCCTTAAGCTCCTCATGCCCCATATCAGCCAGCACATCCAACGAAATCTTATACAACAGGTAAACAACAATCAGATTTAAGGAATCCACTGTAGACTACAGGAAAAAACTATCAGAAAAAGCTGATAACAATCCCAACAAATGCACCCAATAAATGAAATGAAAATTGACATTAAATGATTTACTTCAGGGTTGATTTAGACTCTATTCTGTGTCAAAAGCAGCGGACAGCGAAAATTTATTTTCTTAGCTTTTTGATATGTGGAACGTCCTCCTAGTGAAGATAAACTCTGTGAACTGCAGGAGGCTTGAGTAGATATTATGCTGTGTGACTCATAACAAACGGGATGATAATTGCTGTGCCATTCTCAATATGCCTCCTACACGGTACATGTACACAAAAGCAAACATGCAGATGGCGGTTTGCGTATGCTAGACTGTGAGGCAGGGAAACGTTTGAGCCATCATGTGCCACAGAGAGAGGCTCAGCTCCTGAGAGAATTACACCTTAGCATTACATTTGACTCTTCTTCAACCTCTGTCAGGATATAATCTCAAACTCTCATACTAGAATTTCAATGGCCCATGATCCATCATGTCTGTGGTAGGCCCGTCAATGACCATAAGCCCAGGAGCTGCCAACTGCGCTCTCGCTCTATCTCTCTCTGGAAGCACTCTACTCTCTGTACATTTTCCATTCACGGCAAAGGAAAGTGAAGATGCAGCAGACATACTAAAACATTGTTGCAAAGTTTGCCATTTACGGCAGTGTTAAAAGGGAAGTGGAGATGCAGTAGACATAATACAACATTGTTGCAAAGTTTGCCATTTAGGGCAAAGTTCAAAGGGAAGTGGAGATGTAGCAAGTGTACTACAACATTGTTGCAAAATTTGCCATTATGGCAAAGTTCAAAGGGAAGTGGAGATGCACCAACTGTACCACAACATTGTTGCAAAGTTTGCAATTTATGGCAAAGTTCAAAAGGATGTGGAGATGTAGCCAATGTACTATAACATTGTTGCAAATTTTGGAATTTACGGCAAAGTTCAAAGGGAAGTGGAAATGCAGCAAATGTACTACAAAACTGATGCAAATTTTGCCATTTACGGCAAAGTTCAGAAGGAAGTAGATATGCAGCAAATTTACTACAACACTGTTGCAAAGTTTGCCATTTATGACAAAGTTCAAAGGGAAGTGGAGATGAAGCAAATATAATAAAATATTGTTGCAAATTTTGCCATTCACTGCGAAGTTCAAAAGGAAGTGGCGATTCAGCAAATGTACTACAACACTGTTGCAAATTTTGCAATTTATGGCAAAGTTCAAAGCGAAGTGAAGATGCAACAGACATGCTACAACATTATTGCAAAGTTAGTCATTTACGGGAAAGATCAAAGGGATGTGAAGATGCAGCAGACATAATACAACATTGTTGCAAAGTTTGCCGTTTAGGGCAAAGTTCAAAGGGAAGTGGAGATGTAGCAAGTGTACAACAACATTGTTGCAAAATTTGCCATTATGGCAAAGTTCAAAGGGAAGTGGAGATGCACCAAATGTACCACAACATTGTTGCAAAGTTTGCAATTTACGGCAAAGTTCAAAAGGATGTGGAGATGTAGCCAATGTACTATAACATTGTTGCAAATTTTGGCATTTACGGCAAAGTTCAAAGGGAAGTGGAAATGCAGCAAATGTACTACAAAACTGATGCAAATTTTGCCATTTACGGCAAAGTTCAGAAGGAAGTAGATATGCAGCAAATTTAGTACAACACTGTTGCAAAGTTTGCCATTTATGACAAAGTTCAAAGGGAAGTGGAGATGAAGCAAATATAATAAAATATTGTTGCAAATTTTGCCATTCACTGCGAAGTTCAAAAGGAAGTGGCGATTCAGCAAATGTACTACAACACTGTTGCAAATTTTGCAATTTATGGCAAAGTTCAAAGCGAAGTGAAGATGCAACAGACATGCTACAACATTATTGCAAAGTTAGTGATTTACGGGAAAGATCAAAGGGATGTGAAGATGCAGCAGACATAATACAGTGAAGATGCAACAGACATGCTACAACATTATTGCAAAGTTAGTCATTTACGGGAAAGATCAAAGGGATGTGAAGATGCAGCAGACATAATACAACATTGTTGCAAAGTTTGCCGTTTATGGCAAAGTTCAAAGGGAAGTGAAGATGCAGCAAATGAACTACAGACCTCAAAGAAACAAATATGTCATATCAGCCTTTAGACAGCACTTGTAAACTGAGAAAACAGCTCAAAACAGTGCAGCGGCTTAAATCAGACGGGTCTAATGACGACAGCGAACTGTGTATGAGAGATCTGTGAGCAGTGCCCTCAATCTCATTTTCACTCTGTCTCTGAAAAACGTCAATTTATTGTTGCCTCCTTATGCTCCATCTCCCTCAGGTACAGCAAGCAAGAAAAAAAAAGGAGGGAGAGCAAGTGAGTCACTGTAAGACAGATGAATGCCTCTTACTAAAGCCACAATCAAAGCTGATTTCAGTTCTCCACATCTAGTGCTCTTCCCAGCTGGTGGACATCGAGAGCATTTACATTCATCTATATGCAAATTAGCGACTGGTCTGGCACAGATTGGCAATCAGGTCACACAGCTCGGCCTCAGTGAGTCGGAGCCGAGGAGCTGAAGAAACAACTGAGCATTTAGCGCAGTGTGAGAGAGAATGGCAGGACTGTATTAATCACAAGAAGGGGTACAAAGGTCAGCCCCATCACCTCTCTCACCCATAAAAATTGAGAGATGCTAATAATCACACAGGGTTCAGCTGTGGGAGGAGTTGAATGGAAAATATGAAGCCAAGATGCTGAGAATGTACACTGAAAGAAAATGATATTGAGGTCATAGATGTCATCGTGTCTGCACAACTCTTTAAGAGAAGGACCTGGATTTTTCTCCAGGAAATTATGGCATAGCTTTTTTTTTTTTTGAAGGACAGAAGGTAATTTGATGTGTGGAGAGGAACTGTGTGACCAGCAATGTGATTCAGTGGTTAGTTTAATAATAGGAATTGGTCTTACCTGTTCCCTCTCAAAAATGTCCCGCAAATGCTCCAAACCCAAACTCTTCAGAAACTGACTTATGTTCATATCCAGAATTACGACTAGAGAGAAAAAATTCTCATGTTAACTCTATTAACATTATCTTTACAAATCAGGGCTGTAAATCAACAAAAAAAAAAAATATTACAATATGCTGATTAATCAAATAAGACTAGTAAAGTGTTGAATAGACTACAAAATGTGGCTTAAGAAGTCAAAACATAGTTGTTTTTTTACATGGTTAAAATTAAGCCTATGACATCTACAGTCCACAGCCATCTATTCTGTGACCTTTCTGATGCAAATAATTTTTGTATGGGTCAGGTTTTGCATTATTATTAAATTTTTTATACAAATTATAATCATACCAAATTAACATGCTTAACTGAAAATTCTACAACAAATATCTTATTTGCAAGAAATTGTATCACTGTAAATGGATTTGAAGTTAAGTGCTTTGGAACTACTCACTTTCTCCCTCCTTCCTCTCTGATCCAGTGGCCCCATCAGCCGGGCCCGAGGCCCCAGACACAGCCAGATCTGCTAGGGGTCCGGCTAGATTGTCTATGCTGCTGGCAGCAGACAGGCAGGAGGGTGTGGATGCTGGGGAGATGACAGAGGCACTGACCACTGTAGCCTGGGGTTTGAAACAACTAGGAAGGGCTTCAGGGGGCATGGCATCAATCAGCAGTGCCCGGATATCATCAGCCTGGAGATTGAAGGAATCAAGAAGTGCATCAAGAAAAAAACACTAGTTTATATGAGAAATCTGTGTCTGGGAAGGCTGGGACATTAACACTAAACAGCAGCCAGAAAAAAATTATAGTTTTGAGATTGTAAACTTCAGCAAATTAAACGTATGTATTGAATTTGGATTTCATCTGTGTATAGTGTCTAATAATGCATTGGCAATGTACACTTAAGTTTCTTTTGCCAAAAAAGCTTGATATGAATTGAATCAGACCATTTGATCCTATTATTAAAGGCCACAGAAAATGGCAGATATTTCCCAACTTTTAAATACAGCATGTCCACTGATTTTAAGGCATGTATACATATAGTTGTATTAAAGATTTATACCTGTAAAAAGTTGCCTAATTTAACTATATTTGCCAAAAAACTGAACATTTTAATGTACATTTTTAAATAATTTAAAAATTATTATTCTTGCATGTTCTTTATATATTAAATATATTTATGATTATATTTTAATGTTGTGATAAAACTGTGATTAATTAGTTAAAAATTACCGCACTATGCTAAATAAAACTAATTATATAATCTAATGCTGTTTACACCTGGTATTAACATAAATGTTGGGTGATTCACTCACAAGTAGTCAGGCAAAAACCCTTTTAAACTTGGTAGTAACATGCTTCTTAAGATGCGTTTTCTGTAACCACTTGATTTCAAGACTAAAAACATTGCTCACTACCATCAGTGAGGAGACAGCATTTTCATATAGCAATAAAAAAATAAAATAAATGAAACTGTATTAAATTAACTTTGGATAAGCTGTGTCACTGCATGTTGATTTCAGGCAAACTGAAGACATTTTGTCTTATGCATGACTATGTGGGCTTTTTCATTTATTTTCCGATGGTGTTTTTTTTTTTTAAAAGCTGCACATAACTGGCAGTAAAGACCCTGTTGTAGCACAATGACAGACAGATATGTTTAATTGATAGACAGATAGACAATAACTGACAGGTGAGTAGGCTGTCCTTCATTGTTATCTAGAATGCATTAGGATTCATTCACATGTGCACTACTAATATGATTTGGTCACATGTGTTTCTGGCAACCTCTTAATTAGGTTTGAGTGATCGGATAACACAACATTTTTGACTACGTATACACCTGTATTTTGCACTTTCCACTTGTGATCAGATCACCAGAGACAAATGTTCATATGAGGTGTAAACAGAAGCTGTGCCCAAAATCTCCACCTATCCACTATACTTTATAGTGCACTATTTTGTGTGACAGCCATTTTGTTGTGGTGTCCCAATTTGCTTCCTAAATTTGTTCACTCATTCTTACCCACAACGAACTGATTTCGACAGGCGATGTACACTTGGCAATGCTATCTTGCTGCAGGGACGACTGACGTGCAGGGAGAGCGCAAGAAGGTGAGCGAGAAAGCATGAAAGACGGCAGTTTACCGCTTCATTAATTCCTACAATGTTTTATTTCACGCTGGCTATAGTAATTTACTTTTTGACATATCAATACTTGATTAAAAATTATAAAATATAGAGATCCAAAATCACACAGATACTTTGAACAATTTGATTTATTTATACAGATGAAAATATATTTGATATGGTTATTTATTTTTGCCATTGATGCTAAGCGATGCTAATCTTTCCTCAGGTGATATTATTGTCAACTCAGAAGATAGCGCACACTGGAAATTATTCAATATATTTGGTTATCACATAATCTAATAATTTTCATCTAATAATCAATGGATGTTGTTATTATTAGCTTTAGTACTGTATTATAGTCGCATGAAGGCACTAAGCGCACATGCCACCTCTCTGTTGGCGCTCAGAAATGCTGCCTAGTTTGGAGGGGAGAGTGTAAGGTTGCTAAAAAATAATAAATAAATACAATTATGTTTGTTCATGTGTTTTTATTGTTTTTGGTAGTTTTTAGTTTTAGTTTTTTTAATCATTTTATACAAAAAACAAGTATTGTTATTGTGGTTATTATGATTATTATTATCCTACATATAAGATAAAAGTACATAAGTGACACCAGCAGTGCTCTCTCTCTGACGCTTCGTGTACAAATCAGCATCTGAAATCACACACTCATTTCTTTCACTCCTTGCCTGACATAGTGCACTCACTGACATCCACTATATTGGACATAGTGAATGAATGAACAAGGGACTGATCTGGGACACAGCTAGAGTCAATGATTCATGTTAGAATACCAGGGTAGGGTTGCACCAGCTGTGCGGATGGTCTCACTTAAGTTTGGGCATAAAGTTCAACATAAGGGCTTAGTAACTACTAGTTAGTTTGTAACCAAGTCAGTGCTTAAGTTGGTTGCACCACCTGTTCTTGAGACTTAGCTAGAAGGTCGTAAGCTCTCCGTAAAGCAATGTTTAGTCCCATAATTTGACATTTGCAGCCTTTACATTTGTAAACAGAAGTGTTGAAAAGCTGTGCATTTCAGTTTTATCTTGTCATGGTTGATGTTCAAACCTTTTTTTTTTTTTTAGCTCTCTTAGCTGTAAAACATTTATAGATTGCATTTCAATTGAAAATGTATATGTAAAAAAAATAACATAATAAATAGTGGGCCTTTAAATATGTATATAATATTCAGGTCCTGTATTTAACATTAATAAGGGTCAATAAATAAATATTAACATTTATTCAATTGAATATCCAATATATTTTATGTGTTGTATATTTTGTAACTGTGCATGTCAGTGACATCACGCGATGCACACAGGAAAGTGCACAGTTTAAATCAGTTTCAGGCTGAAGAGCTGCTAAGAAGTCTTTTAATTTTTACATGGTGTTCTCGTTTATGTAAATGAGTTTAAATGTCAACATCATATATGTCTAAAGGATTTAATTCTGTTGCGCAAAACATGAGCTCATTTATGTCATTTAATCAGTTTGCATTTTTATTTCAACTGATACTCCAGGTTTCCTTAATTATTTAGTTTCAGTGTTGGGTATATCCGATTAAAAAATAATTTGTACCTATAATCTAACTGATTTTGTCAAAAATGTAATGTAACATTACATTTCAAATTCTTGTAATCAGATTAAAGTAACTGACTTTCAATTAAATAACTAAAGTACATTACTTGTGCTAAATAATATGCACTGTATAATTCATTTAAAATAATAATTAATTCATATTCTCAATTCTCAAAAGTAATTACTAATTTTTGTGGATTACTTATTTTGAGTCATTTACCCAACACTGTTAATTTACATGTGGGATTACGTTCCACCTTAGTTTAATGCTGCAATGCTCATTTAGTAGATTAAAAAGTGTAGATAAATGCCCATTTACGCCACAACTAGGATTAGTTATGACGTAGGTGCACTTGGGCGAGGGGATAAATAACATGGTAGTTCTACATGGCATTATTTTGGTTTCTTGGTCTAGAATTGGACTGTAAAATCTGAGAACAGCTGTGTCATTAGCACCTGGCATGAGTGCAGCCACTGGAGCCCACTAACTAAAGGTTAAAGAAGCTTTACCTTTCACTTTGTACATGCTTGAACACAGGAGACGCAGGCTTAAACAGCTCCGCTTATGTGTTTAGAAGAAAAATGTCCCAATATCTCAGGATAGTCTATGCTGGGGACCTGGGTAGCTCAGCGAGCATTGACGCCGACTACCACCCACGGAGCAGAGAGTTCGAACTCAGGGTGTGCTGAGTGACTCCAACGAGGTCTCCTAAGCAACCAAAATAACCTGGTTGCTAGGGAGGGTAGTCACATGGGGTAACCTCCTCGTGGTCACAAATAGTGGCTCTCGCTCTAAATGGGGTGCTGGAAAATTTGTGCATGGATCGCGGAGAGTAGCATGTGCCTGTGAGTCACCGCAGTGTCATGCACAATGAGACATGTTATAAGATGCGCGGATTGACTGTCTCAGAAGCGGAGGCAACCACCACAAGAACCTACTATGTAGTGGGAATTGGGCATTCCAAATTGGGGAGTAGAGGATAAAAAAATAAAAAAAAAAGGATAGTCTATGCCACCTGAACCATGAGACCTCAAAGCCATAACAAACAATCCGGCAGAGCGTAACACTTTATAGGTTATAAAAGTTCCAGGTCTGAAACTGGTCTATATTTAGATATGCTAATATATAACTGGAGTTAAACAGTTAGTTCACCCAAAAATTCACCGTCATGTCATTCCAACCCCAGCTGACATTCTCTCTTTGAAATGAAAGAAATTCAGAAGGTTTGAAACAATACGATTGTGAGTAAATGATGAAAGAGCTTTCATTTTGGATTTAACTATCCTGTGAATCTGTGTGAGAGTGTTAAAGTATGTGTGTATTACCGTCGCCAAGTCCAATGGTGCCTGGCCTTCCTGGTTCTTCATGGTGGGGTCAGCCCCGTGGGCCAGCAGCAGTGCACAGAGCTGCGTGCGGCCCTTCTGTGCAGCCTCATGGAGGGGGGTAAAGGCCCATTTATCAGTGGCATTTACACAGGTGTTATACTTGATCAGCAGGGCTGCAATATCCACATGCTGGGAGGAAGACAAAAGCTCATTACTAAAGGAATTATTGTTGCTTTAACACACAATGTTTAAGGCCCGGCAGTAAATTAAACCAGGTTAGTTATTTCTATAGCAGCTCTATTTTATTAAAAGCTTTGGTTTAAGGGTATCTTGCCAGGTTGATGGATTGTTGTTTAACCCTTTAATACATTCATTATTAAAGACTTGCTTGACAAGCAGTTTTCTGTATTGACAGCAATTTGTGTGGTGCAGCACAAGTCATGGATCTTTTGGTGTATTTTCCCAGAAAAAAATAAACAATATTTTTAGATCTGTTTTTCTGCAAAAAGTTAATTGTTAACTAAACAATAGATAGCTTAAAAGTAAAAAGGATGCATTTAAAGCCACAAAACTAAATGTTTTATTTTATTTGACTTTGTCACAATCTTTCCAAAATGTATTTTGAGAGTGTTACATGTGTCCACCGCAACTGATAGATGAAGATAGAATTACTAAATTAGTTTTATTCAAATTAAGGTTTGGATGGCAACATCTCACCCTGAATGGGTAAAAATTATTTGCCAAGATATGTGCAAGTGTTTTTGGGTCAACCCAAAAATCACTATTTGAAAAAACAGCAGAATAACAAAACAATGGTTCTAATGGGAGACTAATCTCCCATTTATACAGGTGAGATTTAATGGCATTCCAGTTCCATTCTCTATAGCGCTGTAGAGCAAAGGACAAAACAACTTTGGTTTTGGTTTGTGCGTGACTGAGCTGCGCTGGCCTCCCGTCAGCAGCAGTGATTGTATGGAACTGTGATCAGCTGGCTGTGTTTGCAGAGCACCGTCATCCTCTACACAAACAGGCCACGTATGAACAGAGGGAGGCGCACTTAAGGTCAGCCAGCATCGGCCGGCCGCCAGCCCTCCTCCTGCCAATCAACAATGCCCAGGCCATCTGCCACCTCCGATACAGCCAATCATAGGCTCCTGGGACCAGCGGCAGAAATTCTGTGTATATCGAAGTGTGGACGAGGTCTAGCCAATGCCTCCAATTCTGAATAGGGCTGGATAATATAGCATCTCATTATTTTTCAGCCCTTTGGAAGCTATTCATTATATATCTCAATAGTTTTGTATTTGTTGAGAAATTATAAATAATCTTTGATTGAAAGTAGATTAAAAAATGCTCACTGTAAAAATAACAACAGTCGAAATGTAGTTAATCATTATCAAAGCCGCTATAGTCACCTACATATATTCTTACTAAAGCACTTCAATATATGAAAAATGCAACAGAAACGTTAATTGATGACGTAAATTAACTGAATCAGCAACTAACGAATGAATTTTAGTTTAAGCTGATTCATGGAAATTAACTTACCAACTTTAAAATTTTTTAAAATTCAAATCACGAGACAACATGGAAGGATTGTGAAACTAGTCAAAGTATATGGTCCAATTTCTTTTACTGGCAAATAAAAAGTGCATTAAAATCATTGTGATATTAACAATACACTTATTATGATATTTTTTAAATCACCAACAAAATCTTCACAAATTTATCATGAATATGATGGCTTGAGGTCCAGTTCTGATCCAGCATGCTTATATAACCGCAATCTGCTCCCTTCTATCTGCATGGACTAATCACATCTCTGAAGGCCTCTAGAGATACCTCCAACAATCAACTAACCCTAAATTGATTTCCCTTCTAGAAAGACAAAATCCTGCATAAGAAGCGTTTTGTGCCATGCAGATTAAGTCTTGTCTGGGTTACAACTGGCAAGTTGAATCACGTCAGTATCATGGTTGTTTCTGAGTGGAAACGGAACTGAAACCACCTGAAAGAATTATGAGCAACAGCTATGCATTAAAAGTGCATAAGCTGAGGTTCTGCTGGCAAGACCTCTAAAATGCTGCAAAAACACTCTTTGCCATCTCCAAAATACACAGACGCACAAACATTTTTGCATTCAGCCACACACACAAAGATCTCCCAAGCCGGGAAATGAAATGAAAGTGCTATATCGAAGACAGCAGTGTTCAAGTGAGGGTATACTTTTGTTCAGGGATGAAAAAAGCTGTGCTTCTGGATTTCAAGAACACATATATAGATTATTGAGCATTTAAATCAGTCTGATGTTCCCACTGCACTGTTGCCAGTCAGACCTGACATGACACTGGAGGCATGACGTGTTGACTTAACAGATGTCTGTATGCAGTCCCTGTCGCACTGAAATATAAGCTCTGTTCCAAAATCTAGTAAACTGCCCACGGAGGCTGCCTTTTAAAGCATCGCAGGTGCTCCCAATGCAAAGGCTGCGTACCTTTTTATGGCCAAATACTAAGACAGCATTGCACGTATCCTATGCAGAGTTGAGATGGAAGACGTGGCAAGAGAAGTTAATGATAAATAAACGGACAGTTCTTAATACAGAAATGTATAGTTAAATATGGTTCAGTGTGATTAAAAGTGGATTTTCCCCCCAATAATCGTGTGTACTATGCATTTTGATGTTTATTAGATTAGTTTATTAGAGTCATTAAATCTTTGCGTCTCTGTTGAAATCACTTGTGAGTCAAGTCTCCTATGTGGAGCGTTGTTTGTGGCACACAGAGTTCCTGCCTACACAGTGTTCCAAATGAATAGGTTTATGGGGTTCCTCGAACACCAATTTTTGAAGAACAATACAAGTATCAATACCTAGTTTTAGGTGTCAGCCGAAGCACTGATACGAGTAGTTTTGTGTTTGTATCCGTATGCCATTTTATTTGATATCTTGATATAGCTAATATATGCATTTTCAGAAATTAAAAATGTCAGTTAAGGACAGTTTTACCAGGGTTTTACTTACCTTTAAAAGTAACCCAGCTAACAAATATGATACTTTATTCATGCTTTAACTGTATTAATATTCATGTTGTTTTTGACATTCATGGAGTGGCTAATGCTGCCTTCGTATTGATCGATTGATCTGGGTTTGATGCGTTGTGCCTGACAGAGTTTGATGTTCGTTTGATTGATTTATCCTGTGTTGTTGTTGGGTTAAGTAAAAGTGACAGGAAATAACTTCAGTCCATTTTCCCAGGATCTTCTTTACAAATAACACATTTTGTTTTTTTTTGGAGTCGCTGTGTTTTGGATGACAATGACTGTCTGGTATGAATCTGATGAAAGCGCTCTTTTTCTCTCCCTCAAAAACAAGAGTGCAGAGAGAGATGTGCTTCATATATCACATGAAGATGAATTAAATGAAACTCGTGCTAGTTTAAATGGTTTTCTTCCTTTTCTTGCTGTTTTTACAGCTAAATGTTTCGGTTTAATAGGCAGATATTTTGCACTCACCCCGTACGAGGCTGCGTTGTGGAGGGGAATAAGGCCACCTTTGTCTTGCGCATTTACGTCCGCCCCATGTTCAAGTAGGTACTCCGCGACCTCCAGATTGTTATAGCCAGCTGTGGAGAAACAGATGCAGAAAAATGTAAATAAATATCTACGACATCTGGACACTTACAATCTGGTATCATCAAGTTTATAAAATTAATCTATTAATCCATATGTTCGTTTCACAGAGATAAGGGTATTTTGACACCTGAACAACGTGAAGACCAATAGCAAAACAGCCATTTCATAGAGAAGTCTGTTTGAGGCTCTCTCTCCACATTAATCCAGATAAATCTGAAAACTGTACTTTCGTTTTCGAAATGCTCATCTACACTGCTGATTTCAAATGTTTTCCAAAAGTTGCTCGTCCACACTGAAGCGTCTGACATGCAAAAAAAAAAAAAGGGAAAGGAGCATGGCCTTGCTTCATTTCCATGTACGGTCTGAAATGCAATTGCCCTTGGGTTCTGCCACCAGTCAGCAGTTCCACGCAGTTTCCATCACCTTTGAAGGAATGAAATGTGAATCTTGTACAAAATAATATTTATTTTTAACGCTATCAAAGTGGATAGCAGGCACAACAATGGCGCTACAACATGGGATGCCATCTTGATTGTTTTGGATTGAATGGATCACATGTCTGCATCACATGACTACAAATACGTCATCGTTTTCAAATATCTCCGTTCTCCCTATCCACACTACAACGTGAAGATGACATTTTAAAATTGATCCACTTGGGAGAGCTTTTTCAAAAGCTCTGTTTTTGCTGGACAAAACGCTGTGTCAGTGTGGACAGAAGGCAAACCCACAGCGAAATGAATGCATTTTCAAACAAAAACATGGTGTGGACGTGGCCTGAAGTTAATTTAATTTATCTTTGAAACCCTTAAAAGGTGAAGTGTTTAATTTTTGTATCAATAATGACAACAGACAAAGTTGCCAATATAATGTTTAGCAGTGTCTGAAATTGCATACTGTCAGAACATGCACTACATTTGATAAAGAACGTACTTGGCCATAAGTAAATTACATTTAGGTACGCAGGTAAGTAGTATGAATACATTCTTGGTCTTATGGGAACAGAGGCATTGTTCCGTGATCCGAATATTTGTCATAGTAACAAGAGCAAAAATAGTTTTCTCTGGTTTTGCACAATTTAACCACAAGAAACAACTTTACTGGTATATATTATACTTAATGTTGAAAAGAGCCACCTGACTCACAGTTCTCAATCATTTTTTTTTTTTATGTGATATTTCCTCAGCTCCTCAGATTTTAATAATTTAGTTATTTTAATAATGAGGATTCGTAGAAACTACTTAATTGACATACTTTATAGAAGTATGCATATTCATATTATATTTCCAAACAGTTGCCCCAACATTTCCCCCATCTAACCTTGTTCAAACAAACAATTCCACCCCAAAGACACAATATTGGTTGAAATAAAAGTTGACCTGCTCAAACAACCACAGGTTAACTTAAAACAATGTTGGGCTACATTTGACTGGGAAACTGCACTTTCAACTGGGATAGTATTTTAGCATAGAAAACACACTTCTGTAAGGTTGGAAATTAATAAAATAATTCATTCCTGTGTTACAACCCCCATTTATTAGTGAAAACAGTCCTATTGCAATTATAAGTCATACAGAGCAAGCTAGTGATCTATCAGCCTATTTGCAGAGGTGTTTTGGCAAATGGGTTACAGGCCTTTAGGCCATTCCCTCAGCTCTCAATAGCATTTCTCTATCTACCCTTTTTATCCTCTATTCTCTCTCACTCGGGTAGTATGCATACTGGTTTCATATACATCTTTCATACATCTATTTTGTAACTATTATATATAAATTGTAACCATCTGATGTAACCATGTAAGACTTTACTGTTTTTAAACATTTACTTTTGAATTAATTTTTGTTTAATAAACTGTGTAACTAATATTAAGATTAAACATTTAAGTGCTACATATCACATTACAATAAGGTCACAGTTTGGTTCTAAACAATGCTCTCACATATTTAGCTATTCTAACTGCACTTATTTCCTTCTGCTATGGTGGTAATAGACAAGAAATGCAGTTTTATTCCAACTTGCTGTTAACATTTCTTCAGTCACCTTGACATTTCTACAGCTTGAACCCCTGTAGTTGAAAAACCCACCTTACACTTCACATTGTAATATCAAATGTTATACTATGATTCCACTAGAGGCCAGTGAAAGATCCGACTAACGATCCACTAAAAACAACATGATTTTAAGCATTCTGCTTTAAGTAGACTAGGCCAAAAACTCTAACTAAGGTCCATTGAACAAGTAGCTGCTGACCTTTCCACAAGAGGACCAGGCACCCCGTGCCACTATTTTCAGTTTTAAAGGTCTCTCTTGGTTCCTTTTGCTTTTCCTTTGAGTTCCAGACACACATGACTGCCTACAGGACCATCGCTAATTAAAGCCCTCATCATAACAGGCTACAATCCTCTAATAATGCACAAACCCAGCCCAGTGCACTGTGCTCATCAAATGCTTCCTGCAGGGTATCCGCCATAAACTATAAGCAGCTTTAGCAGTGTTTCTCACAGAATGCTGGCAAGTACTTTCTCAATTCTGATTGGTTTACTCTATGCAACTTCAAAAGTTTTTTTTTACCAGTTCATCTGGAAACAAAGTCATTTTTATCATTTCATTTTAAAACAAAGTTGTGTTAAAGTAATTGACTACTACTACGTGATTTTGAGGATGAAATAATCTCTCGATTTGTCTAAGTTTTTGTTTGAGGCACTTTGCAAGTTAACTAGATATCTACAAGCACAGCTCTATATTCCATATATTCCGATTATTTACAGTTGTCTGTGAAATAATCTGTCCTTATTATTTTTGTATTCTGATCACACAGTCTATATACAGTACATTTACAAAGTTTTCTGTACAAACATTTGGAGAGACTTTTGATCTATTATTGACATACAATCAATGTCAGACAAACCCGCCCCTAAATTCCAAGCACAAACTAATCAAAAATCAAGGTTGGTTGTTTACTTGTCAGTCAGATGGTCTTTAGTAACCAGTTCTCGTCCAGAATAAACTGCAATGGGAACCACACCTTAAATTTAAAGCTCACCCAAAATTGAAAATTCTGTCATTAATTCACACTCATGTTGAACCAATATATATTACTTTCTTCCACTGAACACATCAGGATATATTAGGCAGTTACCAGTCATCGTTACCTTTCATTGGAATAGTTGTTCATATACATCTGCCTAACATTACTAAGAAAGTAAGTCATACATGTTTGAAACAACATGAGGGTGAGTAATGTTCAATGTCTGGCTGCACAAGAAAACATCATGGTAAACATTAGGTTTATGGTGAATGATAAGACTACTTGATACACAGTGCATTAGCATGTCATAATGAAGTAGTGAGGTATCATCCCATGTAGTCAGTCAAAATGAATGCTTCAGTGAGCGTCTTACGATTCTCCCCTCAGGCAAACAGCAGACGAGCAGCATGTTCTCTAGGCAGGGGTCACAACGAGCACATTAGTTACACCCCATTGCTCTCTGGTAGAGATTGTGTATGTGTGCTAGCTGAAGTAAAAGTGAGTGTGTGTGTGTGTGTGTGTCTGTATCTCTGCCTGATGGTTAGGGCCATAAACCACCTGCTGCTGGCCTGGCCCAGCAAGATAAGTGGACTGACCAGAGTGCTCAGTCCATCTGTTCAGTGACATTTGCTGGTCTATGCTGTTCTGTACGCAGTATGTGTTCTGCTATGAGTTGCTAGCATGGCTGTAGTGTACTACAAATTATGATCCTAGAGCAGTACACTCATACCCTGGCTATATATAGATCTAGAGCACGTTTCAACTGTATTTACTAACAGATTTGATTTTCGGAATGTCCTGTTCATACAACAGCTTACAGGAGTGGCTTGTCAACAGTGTGTATGAACGAATAACCAAAGTCAATCTCATGATCGCTGTGAAAAACAGCTGGAACCACTTAAATCTTTCTTAATCAAAATTAATGCATTTGCTAATTTTCACATTAGATTCTGATATTTTATTCAGCTCCTTGTGAGTGCTGAACACTGGTTGGAAGAATGTGGAACATTTGCGATGTGACCCAGATAGAAGCTGAATTCCCACAACCTGCTTGAGCGAACCATCAACGTTTCTCCAGCGCTGCATTCCAGTATAATTACATGGACAATGCCAGCACTAAAACCAAAACAACACGTTCTCTGCAAGCACTTTTCATGTGGAGTTTAAAGCAGCAAATCATGTTAATGCAGCTTCACAATTGCTGTAGGAAAGTGTATTGCCACTATTAATATTGTTGAGGATGAGGGATTAAGAGGTTTAATGCCAATTGCAATAAAAACACAAACTACGGGGACTACATATTTCAATTAGTTAACCCCCCACTTAGACTTGCAAAATGTTTATTGCTACTAGAATTGGTGCTATTTTAGTGCATTTTTATCTTTATATTTTGCAATGTTTTGTTTGGAAAAAGTTAATAAAACATTATTGTTACATATCGTTTTCTTTTCTATGAACTAAATGCATTTTGACTTTGAACAGAAGTATATATAAACCCAAATTTTGACACTTTCAAAATTTGCAAGTAATCGCGATTACCTGAAAAATCATGCGATTAATCAAGATTCAATATTTTTATCTAAAGACACAGAACTAATTTTAACAGAACAGATTTTCGCTTTTTAATATTTGTTTTCATTCATATAATTTTTCAACATACCAATAATAAAACAAAAAAAACAAACAAAAAAATCGTATTCTTTTTAAATGCACATTGTCATATCAACAACCATCCGGTTATTATCTCTGTTTTAAGTATCATAAGCCAAAAGGTACACATAACATTATTATATATTCATTTCTAGTCAGACATAACGAAAAGATTTACTTCTTTGGTTCAGTAAATTCACAACATTTACTAAAAGAACCAGCTGATAAAAAACATTTGTTTGGAAATTGGATTAAACTGGTCGGGCTGTTGTGTTATGCGCAGTAGATTCAAAAGAACCGACTCATATGAGAATTTTAGCACCGTGTTGCATTTAAGCACCAGTAACAAAACATGTCATGAAAATCATTCACCCTGATATTTATAAAAAAAATTTTAAAAAAGTTAATGGATCCAAAGTCTATGATTGACATGAGATTATTTAATAAACAAAAGTCAAAACAAGGAGTGTATTCATCCATCAAATTTTAATTAACCTGGGTTTAGACTGTCATGAGACATGTTAGTTTTACCCTACTGATGATGTGTTGTTGCAATAGTAATCCTGCTCAATACGAGAGGAACCGCAGGTTCAGACATTTGGTGCGTGTGCTTGCCTGAGGAGCCACTGGTGCGAAGCTACCATCTGTGGGATTATGACACAATGCCTCCAAGTCAGAATCCCTCATAAACGGAATCATACTGCAGTGCAGTGGGAATCTGATTGGCCTGGGATAACCTGCCCGCGAGGGCCCAGCAAGAAGAGCAGTTCGAGACGGGGCTAGGGTGCAGCCGGATGAGTCCCACCCCTCACCCGTCACGCACCACACGTTTGTGGAGAACCTGGTGCTAAATGAATCGTAGATGACATGATTTTAAATGCTTTTTTTAGAAAGCAATATTTGCGTTGCTACAAAACTCAGCCTAAGATTGGCATCAAAATACTGCATATACAGAATTGTATCCTATTCTCCATGTTTTTGCATTCTGCCACTTTTTATTGAGTACAAGAAATTATGGAGAGGAATTCATTCAAACTCGCATCGCCTGTGTGAGCATCACAGCTAAATGTGTTTGAGCATACGCACTAACCAATAACCCATGGCTATTCTACATATTTCATACTCAATACCACTGAAAAGGATTTTCATAAATGATTCTACAGTTCCTATACTTTTTTTATTCTATAACCACAAAAACACTTTTTAAAGAGTCATTAGATGTAGTCTGTTCACATTTGATCGATTGATATTGGACAGTGTTGAAAACATCCATCCATTATAATAATATAATATGTCCTCAAAAATATTCCTCACCCATTAATAGGTTGTAAAAGAGTCACATTAAGAGCTTATTCTGAACAAGACTTTATCGGGCACATGAGCCATATAGAGAACATTTTCGGGTGTATAAATATAGGTGATTGTACAAACGGTGTGGAAGTCTGAGACAGACTTAATATTTTGCAGGGAAGCTTTTGAATCCCTGCCTGGGAGCCAGGCTTACATAGGGCTTAGAAGGGGATAAAAGCCAAGATTTAATTCAACATGCACCCTTTTGTTTCCAACTGGGGTTCCTTACCTCGCCTCTGTGGTGGGACGATATCTTACACACATGCTTCATCGCTTTTGTAGAGACACAATTCTCTGGATGGCAGTACAGCTTGATTATTCATTTGAAAGAGAGAAGTGCTCTCATTTCTGTGTTGAATGCGATTGCTTGGAAGGATGCAAATCATTTTTCATTACCTGCCAGGTGCAGGGGAGTGGAGTTGCGTCCCTGTGTGTCTCTGCAGTTGATGTTCTCCAAGCTGCACAGTTTTTGGACCCGGGCCAGGCAGCCTTTTTTGGCGGCATCCAAAAGTGCTGCATCTCCTCTCAGCAAGTCCTGGATATCTGTGTCTCCCTCCTTCACCATGTCCAATGGAGTGTTTCCATCCCGATTCTTCTTGGTGGGGTCTGCTCCATGCTGTAGGAGATAATGACATTGAGCACAGATCCACAGAGAAGCACTACAGGCTGACATAGAAATCTAACCCTCACCTGAGATCTTGCTAGGATATTACTGTATACTGCCCTACAAAGGCAAAACAAAGTAACTATGCCATTAATTACACCATTTTTTGATTGTCCTGCCTAATTTGTTGAACATACACACATCATAATTTCGAAAAGACTTAATGCTTATTAATGCAGAGTTTTTGTGTGATAAAATCACTTAACTGTTTCCATGTAAAGTTATATGCAATTTTACAACTTTGTTACCATGACAACATAACACCATAAACCCTACAGTAAACATTATGATTTAAACAACTTTGCAGCTCAAATAATACATGAGTTTTAAAAGAAGAATTTATAAACCTCAAACTTTTGACCCTAAACCCTCCAAAAATGGGCCCCATTCACTTCTATTAAAGCAGCTTATTTGAAACTTTGTGGTAATCAACTTTCAAGCTTGTGAAGCACAAGTGCGTTATTTTCCACATTCATTCGGTAATTTATTTATATATTATTTTATATATTTTTTTCAAGAAGTGTCTATTTTTGTTGGATATATATATATATATATATATATATATATATATATATATATATATATATATATATATATATATATATATATATATATATATATATATTTATTTATTTATTTTTTTACTTATGTTTTATTTTCTTTGTTGCATTGCTTTGAGAAGTTCAAGTTTTTTGAGCAAAGTTTATAATAATATTGTTCAACAACATTTTAAATTGAAATGTGGCATACTGTTATATTTAGCATTTGAGTAAGGTTGATTTGTGAAAACATTTTTATGTATTTATTTTGACATTGTTTTTCTCATTTCAAATATAGAGGAAGCAGTGTTATCTTTAATTAAGTATTTAATTCACTGACTGGAATTCCAAAAACAGGGATTACAATAAGGCTATTTAATATATAAACCCATTTTTATTGATTTGCCAGAAAACTTTTTCATTGTGATATATATTGTTATCGTGATGTAAACTTAATCGTATCATGATTTTGATCGTATTGCTCACCCCTAATTGAACACAGTATATTACATTACTATTTTAGTAATGCATCAAGTAGATCAAAGAGAATTTCTTTCATATCTAAGAAAAATGTACCCTGTAACAGAACTATTATAACTGAATTAATTTATAACTGGAATCAAATTGAATCAGGAAATTAGTGTTAGTGCCCTACATGACACTTAAATCGTTGCTTGTACAGATTTAGATTCAGTGGGTGTTAAATACAAATTATTTTCCTGCACTTTCGGAACTAAAGTGAGATGTTCATTTAATGAGTCCTGAAGCTGCACCTCTCTGTGACTGGAACCTGAGGTGCAATGAAAACAGAAAGCATTAAAAACTTTACAGAGTGATAAAAACCATTAACAACCCCAGGCTATCACCTGAATTAACAAGTATGTTAAGTGACATGATGCTGATTCGTGTGTGCATGTTTTAGCAAGTTTGTGTGTGTTTGTGTGTGTGATAACCCAGCAGGACTAACAGGGTTTACAGCAGAGATACATTTTAATTTAAGCAAAATAATTGTGTCTGATAAAAAAAAAAAAATTATAGTTTTTTTTTTTTAGTTTTACATTTGCAAAAAATAGTTGGAAATTACACGACCCTACATTTGCGAAACACAATAAGTATGCCAACACTGAAAAAGAAAAATGGCTTTAAAGCTCCTTTGCCTTGTTTTTTTTATTGTGGATTTTGTAGTTACTGCACATGTCACACTCTGTTATATTTGTATAAATCGGAGCACAGTTGAGCCCAACCTTCTGGTACAGCACAGACGGTGTACGAGGCTGGACTTTGAACTAAACTTTGATACAATGTGTAGTTAATGCATTTTGCCTGTGCACGGCAGTATAATGTAACTCCATGGCAGCTCATTAAAAATGTTTTCTTGGAAACACATGGTATACAGTGATTTGTTTATCATTTTCAACCCATTCTAAATGACTTTTCAAGATTCGCAACCTCATTCATACTTTGGGGGCATTAAACTTACAGAATTAACCACAACAAATTTTCAAGAAATAACAAAATCATATGTTTAAGTTGGCAAAGAACAAACCTCATGTGCATGATGAAAGAATGTGAAATGAAGTGCCCTGACTGGTAGTAGTACCTTCAGAAGCAGTTTGCAGATCTCATATTTGCCCTTGGCCGCTGCCTCGTGCAATGGGGTGAACTTCCACAGGTCAGCCACGTTGACCGAAGCTCCGTGCCTAACCAGCAGCTCTGCTACTTCATAATGGCCGTACGAGCAAGCATTATGCAATGGAACCAAACCTCTGACAGCAGAAATGCAGAGAGAGATCAGCAGAGTGAGATAAACAGTGACAGAAAGATTATAGTTTATATCCTACTACAGGATGTGCTGACTGTAAATAAGGACTATTTGAATGAAACAACAGAGTGAGAATTTCTGATGAAGAGCAGCTGAGAGTCTCACTCACCCTTTGTCTTTGGCATGAACATCGGCGCCGTGGTGTAACAGGTACTCAACCAAGGCCACACGATTGTAGCCGGCAGCAAAGTGGAGTGGCGTGGAGTGCCGGCCCTCTAGGTCTCGACAGTTCACATTCTGATTAGAGCAGAGTTGCTGTACAAGACCAAACAAAACCATTAGGGTGTTTGTTGGGTGCAGCCAAAACATCATTAAAATGTTGAATAAATAGTGAAAATGAATAAAAAATTAGGACCAGGATTCAATTGTAAAAAAAATAATAATAATTTACATTTTCCTTTAAAACTCAGACTACTACAAATCTTCCTTCCATCTTTAGCTATAAGAAATATTTGTATAACTGAAACATTAGATAATAGGACTATAATGAGTAAAACTAAACCATACACTGTATTTAATTTAATTAAATAGAGAAAAATAAATAATTGAAAAAACAATTGATGAACAAATTATATTAATCCACTAATTCAAATAAGAGCACACGAAATTATATAAATCGCTAGGGCTGGGTATTGATGCACAATTCCCGATTGATACAATTTCAATTCACAAGCTCTTGGTTCGATTCAATATCGATTCATATAGGTGTATTTCAGTTATAATTTCCCTTTTGCTTACATATGAAAGAAATTCTCTCTTCTAGCTAATGCTGTTAATTATAGAGGGGACAGTCTAACTAGGTACATTACGAAAATATACATTTTACTCATTATATTTTATTCATTTATAATTTGAGATATTTTAGCTTTTAAAAATTAACAAATCATGTTTATATAATTGCATAATTTGTGCTATTTACAGGTATTAATATTAATTTGTTGAACGCATAATAAAAAAACAGTTCTGTCTCTTTAAGAAAACAGGTAGCTCTGTAATGAGCATCTGTAGATGAACTCATTTTAACAAAAGAGGGCTTGAATGGTTTATCTCATCCCTGCTATGCATGATTAGAACAAAATTTTTATTTTTTTTGTAGAAAGGCTATAAAAAGAGACATTATTCAATGACAAATGTTCGCGTGGATCTCGTCTTTGGATTTGGTTACACACAAGAGTAAAAGTCTGATCTTGTGATTTAAGAATCAATATTGAGATTGTTCAAATGAAGATCATGATGAATAGGAAAATCTATATTTTTAGTCACCCCTAATAAATAAATTTTTTTTATATTTCTGAATAGTTTTTAACTTTAACTAGTGTTACAAATGACCTGACCTAACAGCCGTGATAACATTTTGTATGGTATCTACCAGCTACAGTGTGTGCAGTAAAATTTATACAAAAACAGAGATTAACTAGATTTTACACAGAAATTTGAAACGGAAGAAACATATTGGACATCGAATATTATATATATATATATATATATATAAAAAATCAAAACCTCCTTTACTTAAGGCAGAGAGAGAACTTTACTGAGCATGTGCTGAGTATGTATGTCTGTATGAGTATGTTTGTGACAACTGCACCGTCTCCCCTAAACCACACAGCTAATACGGTAAAAGTTGACGTCAACGATAAGCATTTTAAAACGAGTACTAATTTCATAAACTTTCTATTTGCTTTTATAGGGTACCAGGCCAGAATTATGGCAGGCAGCAGTATAGATTCTGATTAATTGCCTGACAAAAGTCTAATTGGAGCTCTGATCTAATTGCTTTATGCATAATGAGGCATCCAGATAATGAGGATCTGATCGCATTAAAAGACATTCATCACACCCAGACGTTTTGATCATCTGTTTCTAAATCACTCTCTTTAGTCTTGTGAAACACGATACTTTGTGTTTGTGTATGTGTGTCCAGGGCATAGAGCTGGCTCAGCATTTCTCTAAAACGCTTCTACTGAAGAAAACACACAAGGTCGAATGTGAGTTTTTCCTACGTCGGCTACTTCATTTAAGGTTGTGAATATGAAAAAGGGCTTCAAGTCGTGCCCTTGAAAAGTTTCATTGGTTGGCGTAAATATGGCAATTTCATTTTATTGCATGAAAAACACAATTGTAAAAATTCTATCAATAACTGCAGCCGTTTTATGGCCTTTGCACTGAGCACATGAAAACATTTCTAAAGGTTATCACAAAGTATCTGAAACAATTTAAAAAGTTTTCACAATGTTCCTCACAAAGATGAGGAACAAGGACAGCCCAAATATTTATTCTTTTATTTTGTTATATCCCCTATAGTTTCAAACAAAAGGCATCTCACCTTCACAGTGTCTAAGTCTCCTGCTTTTGCTGCTTCTAAGAATCTGTAGTCCACATCAGAGTTCCTCACTGGAATGTTTTCTAACAGACAAAAAATTAATTCTGCAACTGTAAATGAACATCAAAGCCCAAATAAACAAATATAAGGTTGGGTCAGGATGGTGGACTTATCGACTCGTTCAGACAACCAACCCACTGACTACTTGAAAAATATGAATTTGAAATATGAAAAAAGTATATTTTTTTATATCAATAAACAAATGCCTAACAGAAGCCTAAATCCACATATAACCGCACATTCAGTTCCTACCATTCAGAATCTGCTGTACAGCTTCATTGCCCATCTGTGCAGCTGAGAAGCCCTGTAGAGAGACGATAGCAGGATCGGCTCCATAACTCAACAGCAGCCTGCACGTCTGCAAGTGTCCAGCCAGAGCTGCCCTGTGCAATGCCGTCTGACCCAGAGTATCAACGGCATTCATCTATAAACACAAACAGAAAGGGTTGGAAAGGTAAAAGTAAAATCCCCTTCTCTTCACTGCTCACCGAGCAGGATTGAGCTGTAAGTAAACTTGGTCTGCTTTCAAATGAACACAAACATGAATTAATCAGAGAAGCCCTTGGGAAACTTCTGTGCTTCTTCAAAGACTATCAGGAACACACAGGGAAGACAGACAAGGACCAAGCACATAATTGTATATTGTGTGTGGTTGAGCGTTTGTGCAGGCCTACATGGAATCTGTGGCTGCAGAATTTCACAGATTTCTGCAGAAATCAAATGCTTGTCATTCACAAAGTGATACAAGTCCCTCCCGCTTGTGTTTATATTTGTGAAATATCTCATCTAATTTGATTATGCTTTCAGATTTTGTAAAGTATTCTCCTGTTACACAATACATTTGTGTAATGTATTTTAATGTAGCTCCATTTAACACATTCTACCATGTTTAAATCCATCCCACAGAATTCCAAAGATTTTCCCCTAAAATCAGCAAAGAAAATGCAGAAAAGGTTCTTCAGAAACCATCTGGGCCAGCATATGTCACAATTACAATTCATTATTGTCTTTTAACCTCTTTAACTATTTTAAATTCCAATTTAAAACCCCCAAAAAATCTGCTAAATCCTTCTGTCACTAATAAATATTCAACACAATTTGTTTTTAAATTCAAAATTTTAGCACTGACTTTTTGCAACGTCATTTTGTGACCAATGAAATCAGATCAATTATTCGGATAGTGCAGTCAATGTCCAGTGGTCTTTGCTAGATTAATGACTTACAAGAGATTTTATTCTTCAACAACTACAGAGTAGTAGTGAGTGTGGAAAGATAAGACGGACAACTGTAAGTTTTGTATGTTGCCATGGTGCTGAACTCATGGGGTGCATTACTGTATTACTGTAATAGAATTACTGTATTTTACATTTATGCAAATGCTGTGTCCAAAATTGCTCAACAATTCACTACATAGTGAATGGCACATAGTATACTATATGGGGAAAGAGAGAGCAAAAACAAGAAAAAACTATATACATCGATGTGAAAAAATATGATTTGTTCTATTTTTTTTGCATTTTTCATACTAAATTGTTTTAGATCTTCAAATGAGATATAACCTAAAAGGCAACTTGAGTAAACACAAAATACAGTTTTCAAATATATATCTTTTTTATTTCAGCAAAAAAGTTATCCAACATCTATATCACCCATGTGAAAAACAAACTGCCCCCTTAAACTTAATAGCTGGTTGTGCTTTTAGCAGCAACAACTGAAACCAAACGCTTCCGATAACTGGAGATCAGTTTTCACAATGCTGTGGTAAAATTTTGTCCCACTCTTCTTTGCAGAACTACTTCAGTTCAGCCACATTGGAGGGTTTTGAGCATAAACTGCCTATTTAAGGTCCTGTCACAGCATCACAAACAGGTTCAAGTCAGGACTTTGTCTAGGCCACTCCAAAACTTTAATTTAGCTTCTGTTGAGCCATTCAGAGGTGGACTTAATCCTATGCTTTGGATCCTTGTCTTGCAGCATAATCCAGTTGTGCTTGAGCTTCAGCTTACAGACTGATGACCAGATATTCTCCTTTAGGATTTCCTGGTAGACAGAAGAATTCATGTTTCCCGCATTTATTCCATGTCGCCCTGGCCCTGAAGCAGCAAAGCATCCCCACACCATCACACTACCACCATGCTTGACTGTAGGTATGATGCTCTTTTTGTGGCATTATGTGTTTGATTTACGCCAGATGTAAAGGGGCTACTGTCTTCCAACAGTTCCAATTTCAACTCATCAGTCCACAGAACATTCTCCCAAAAGGTTCAAGGCTCATCAAGGTGTGTTTTGGCAAAATTCAGACAAGCCTTAATGTTCTTCTGGGTTGGCAGTGGTTTTCACTTCGTTACTCTTCCATGGATGCCGTTTTTGGCCAGTGTCTTTCTGATAGTTGAGTCACGAATAGTGACATTTATTGATGTGAGAGAGGCCTGCAGTTCCTTGGATGTTGTCCTTGGCTTTTTTGCTCTAGAAGGAACTTTGGAAGGTCAGCTACTTCTGGGAAGGTTCACTATAGCGCCAAGTTTTCTCCATTTGGAGATAATGGCTCTCACTGTGGTTCTTTGGAGTCCCAGAACCTTTGAAATAGCTTTGCAACCCTTCCCAGACTAATGTACTTCAATCATAATTTTTGGAATTTCTTTCATCTTTGGCATATTATGCTACTGGGTGAGACCTTTTAGCTAACCTTTTGCTGCTGAGTTGTATTTAGGTGGTGATTTGATTGAACTGTGCTGGCAGTAATTAGGCCTAGGTGTGTCTAGTCCAGCCCAATTATGAATTCTGTTTCATAGATTTGAAGATTTAGTAACTAAGGGGGCAAATACTTTTTCACACATGCCCTTTATTTTGTGTTTACTCAGATTGCCTTGGTTTTATGTTAGATTTTGCATAAATGTTTTAAACAATTTAGAACGAGATATACAAAAACAGAAGAAATCAGGACTGCACATACTGTGCACGAGTATGACATTACAGAAACATTGTGATGAAAAAACTTTAAATCTGAGCAGAATGAAATACATTTCCAAAAATCCAATTTTAATCTAAAATTTTAATCATATTTAACCTCAACCTCAATACAAACGTTAAGTGGTGTTTTCTTAAAATCGATTTTCATTGTAATTTTTTTGTGTTATTCACACTTGAAACAGCCAAACTTTGTCTGTTTGAAAACCAGTGAATTCAGACACAACCACACTATACACCGATCAGCCACAACATAAAAACCACCAGCCTAATATCGTGTAGGTCCCCCTCGTGCCACAAAAACAGCTCTGACCTGTCGAGACATGGACTCCACAAGACCTCTGAAGGTGTCCTGTGGTATCTGGCACCAAGATGTTAGCAGCAGACCTGTAAGTTGCGAGGTCGTCCATTCATGGATCGGACTTGATCACTTTAATAGGCAGGGTTTTTTCCTTCATTTACATTTTTTTTTGCCGGTCGCCAAAGCTATATTCCGGGTCGCCGAAGCAAATTAATTATATTTGTCTCATTTTCGGCACTTGGCTAAATATGCTTCATCTGAACCGTGCGAGGAAAGCCTGGTTTTACTTGTGATGCACATGATTAGAAAACAGTAGAGGCAAGCGGAATGGAGATTCGCAGAGGGAGACATGATATTACAAGTATTATCATGGAATATTGTTCATTGATCGTGTAACAAAATTGCAAGACAGTAGTGTCTGTTGTATTTTTTCACATTGCAATGGCAGAATTAACAGAAAAAGGAAAGACTTTACATCTGTCATTTAATGCGGTGAAGTGCTATCCGATATAAAATTTGTAATTTTCTAAAAATAAAAAAAAATATTCCAACAAGGCACACTGAATAGCATTTCCAAAAGTCAGATTTTAATCTAATTTTAAACAACACATAGTTGTGTAGTAACAACTTTTTTATTATTATTGTTTAGATTACAAACAATTAAATGGATTTGAGTGAGACATGCAAACATTTTTAAAATAAAATCATCTAACCAGTGCAAACATTCGGATGCTTTTCTCAGTAACACACGAGCTGATGTGTTTATTTTAAGATAGCTTTATTATTCCTGTTTCCTGGTCCATTTATTAACATCTGTTTACAGTTTCCCCACACGCTCTGTAAACACACACTAGTGACAATAGCCTTTTGTATTTGAACCACCAGCCTGACTAATTATATAGTTCATTTATGTCACTTAAGTCTTACGTCAATCCGGCCACTGAAGCTTGGCAGTGAGCTGAGACAACACCTGTTAACGATTGGATGGGTTTCTGCAGGGTTGTATTGAAACAGATGGATACTGATGATAGAATGATGAAATTGGGGTAATAGCAGCCCATTCCTGGTTTATTGATCATGCAGAAGAACTGGGATCTGAACACAAGGGAGGTCGGTTTTGAAAATCAAGATGCTCCAGGCAACAAAAGAGCCACAAAACATCAATGAAAAAGACCTCTGGATAATGCAACCCTGCATGAAATTTGGACATGCAAGTTTGATGAATGGGAGGCTCTTTAGATACACCGGCTTGAACAAAGAAGGCATACAGTGGATGAGATTATTTACAGGTGTATCGGCTCCTCTTGCCTCTCCGCTTAAGAATAGCTGATCAGCCCTGATGCTCTCAGCCAAGACAGTAGCTGAATGCCTGATCACTTAGTCGATGCTTATCTGATTTGGCTCTCTAAAAGAGCTCCATTGATTTGGAAGTCTTTCACCCCTCCCTACACTGGAGAGGTAATGGCATGACTGACGTAGCTTGTAAATGGCCTCCAGTTTCTTTGACATAGTTCAGCTGTGTGACTAGGGCAGCCAGGCTGTTAACTTATACAGTTTCACTGGAAATTTTTCCGAAGTAAACACTTTTGACCGCGAGCCCGTACAAACACTCATGCACACTATGGCAGCTTTGTTCTTCTCTTCACTAATGAGAACTCCAGGTGCATAATTAGATGACGCACACAGACAACATTTATGCGAGGCTAGAAAAAACTGGGCTACAAGCAGACTGTCAGGTGTCATGCCGATTTTTGACTGCCTAGTATGATTATGGTTAGGGGTAGGTGTGGCCTTAAGGGAGAGGGACAAAGGTCTTCCTACGATGGTAAAGGTTAGGATTGGGTGTAAAGGTGGACTTTAGGGATAGGGACCAATCAGGTAGCGGGAAGAAAAAATTTGATAGGAGTCTGATTTCTAATCAACAGTGGGCAGATGACGAAAATTATGTCATGCGATGTAGTGCCATACGGAACAAGTATACTTTGGCCTTAAGGTTGTTTAAATTGTAAACAAAAATAAAAACTGTAAACATTCCTGCTTTCAATGAAATGGCAACTATCAGACTTGAATTATGTGATTAATGTGATTAATATTAAACTTTTGTCATTACTCAATTACTTTAATTTAGTATTTTCCTCACACAATGCTATCCTACGACTTGTAATGTTCTGCAAAAGTCATATAGATAAGAATAGGATTTTTCTATGTTGAAGCTAACAAAATAATAAAAATAATAAGGCTTAGGGATGGGTAAAATATTAATATCTACATATGAATTTATCTACTTGTAAATGGTACAACTTATCCAGTTATCAATCCAGTTATCAATAAACATGATAAAAAGCATGCATGCAATATAATGTCTAATTTCAAGACATCATGTTTATTGATACAATACATGGAATTTTTCAGTTTTAAAAAGCTAAAATGTGACCAAAATTTTGAAAAACTAATGATTACATTTTTTTTTTTACAATTTATATTTCGTAATGTACCATGTTAGAAGGCTAATTAACAGCATTAGCCGAGAGATAATTTCTTTCATATGAAAGCAAATTAGACATTCATAAATAGACCCCTATTCATGACAGATTGGTCAATAATAATCAATATTAATGATAATGTTAAATACCCAGCCCTAATGAAACCTAAAAGATCAAACCAATACTGATTGGTCAATAATAATCAATATTGATACAAAAGAATGTTAAATGATATTCAGTTTTTGGTACACATCTTCGGTTTTGTGTTGATGAAGTGTTACTTCAGTTTAGGAAGTACTCAAGTCAAAAATGGGTAGGAAACACTGATATAAATCACTTAAATGGCACTTTTATTGTGTTTTTGCATTCTGTTTGATGCTTGAAAGCTCCAGTTCCCATTCAAATGCAGTGAAAAGAGTGGCGAGTCCATTCTTCAAATTTTCTAATTTTGAGTAAATGATAACAGAATTGTAATTTTAAGGTGAACTATTCCTTTAATGTGAATGGGGTGATGAATGTTTGGTCATTTATTAGGAAGATGTTAGCATATAAAGCCCTCCATACTGATGATGAGCTCTTCTATCTTTGTCAATTATCTTAACCACTGATAAGCAGGAAAATTACTCTTAGAAATTAAGTGAATAAAATGTAGCTGTGTTAGCAATTTTCATTGCTCTCCTCTTGCCATTTATACACGATGACTCAACTGCACACAGATTTAAATGTGACAGAAAGGCTGCTCCACTGAACAGATTTTTCTCTGCTCAGGTGAGAACAGGCACAGATGGTGTGCATTTATAAAGGGGACAAATTCTACAATAGAAACATTTAATATTTTCCCCACTTATGCTGTTACTCAAGGTTCCTTGCACCAAAACAGTCATAATTTAGTTTTACAAGACAAGTTCTTTCTTTCCATCCTTTCTTTGACTCGTAGAACAAAACAGCCAGTTTTAGATACTGTACCCTTTATGTATGACATGTGCAGATTTTCAAACAGGTTCCTCGACATGAGGATAGGTAAACTACTCCTTTAAAGGGTTCATGAAGTGGAAAATCTAATTTACCATGATATCTTCACATAAGAGTTCATAGCACTATTAAAACATAATGTAAAATTCAGAACACAAAACTTCTTCGTTAGTCCAAAAAAAGGCTTTATTGAAACCACTGTGCCAAAACGGCTTGTTCTCTACTTCCTCCTCACTAATACGTCATAGTGAGGTCAGCACAGCCTCTGCATGAATACATCAATGACTACTTTATTGTCGACACTGCTTAGGCCCGTCTTGCTGTTAAGAGTAGAGCGGTGACATTATTTTTGGAGCAATAGGAGGGGTCACAATGGCCACGAAGATGTCAAGACGTTGCAGTGCCAGGTTGTGGGAAACCAGATCTCTTGCATTTGCTTCGCAAGTATCCAACATTAAGAAAGAGTGGCTGACTCTTTAAGTCCTGGATTGCATCGGTAAGAAATTTGCTCGTTTCATTTTACTGATGATTCTTTCACAAACAAGACACAGTTCAAAGAAGGCTTTGCAGAGAGACTTAAATTAAAAGTTGATGCAGTGCCAACTATATTGGGCCCAACACTGATGTCGAAACAAACAAGTGTGACTATCCATGTTAATTGATTTGCTTCGTATGTTACAGACTGTTAGATGTGTACTGAGTATTTGATTCTAGTGATTTTAGACACTCGTGTATTAGTTTTAATGCACAGGGATCTCTAAGCAGCATATATTTTCTTGTTCTGTTGGTGTGGTGGCACAATTGCCACAGATGCACCTAAAGAGTTTTGATATCAATATATTTAGACAATTTATTTCCTTTTTAATGAAAACATGACTCATTGTAACGAACAATGTATGCGTTTGTCACTACACTGAATATATGATGAAAGATGATTATATGATGAACGAGAGTGCGTCAAACACCAGTGAATGTATCCTGTTTACGTTTACATGTTGCACAGTAAGTGTTTCCTTTCACAGTTATAAATGTGATAGCACCATGTATTTACACTTTATTTGGTACTGTCATGCATTACTCAGCATTTGTAAAACATAGAAATGTTTCACCATTGGAAAATGCCACAACTATGTATGATGTTGTGTCACGTCATGGTTTAAACAACAATAACAGTAATACCTATTACACAAATAGATAAGTGAATTACAGTGATTACTTACCAGGCTGTCACAGACTATGTTTGTGGAGGGGTTAATTCGGGATCATACTCTGGCTCAAACATGTATGGATGAATTCCTCCGGTTGTCATTTTTTTTAAAACATCTGAACTTTTTAAAACAGCCCCATATGCACGTAAGGTCATTTACAATTATCCACATGCAAGGATGTTACCTAATCACAGTGTGGGCATTTACACTGAAGTCTTCAAGAGAAAACACCCCAAAAACAAGGAGCATTTGAATCAGAGGCACAAAAACTGGATAGAAAATTACCAATTATTCCTAAATTATGACTACTTTTAATTTAAAGAAAATCACACTAACATTATAAAATAAAATAAAAATCCAATTCATGACACCTTTAAGCCAGAGTACATTGTAAACATTGTGAGGAGAATTGCATTGTTAGATGTGTGCTCTGTGTGTGTGAGGATGTGTGATGGGTGTGTGAGAAAATGTGATGTGTTGCATCTCTGTAGGGAACTAGAAGGAACAGGCATGGAATATGGCACGTGCTGACGCAGGAACAGATGTTTACCTTTGCCCCATGTTTCTGCAACACCTCCATAATGTCGTTGTGTGCCCGCTCTGCCGCCACATGGAGAGGTGTCATGAAGCTGCACAAGGAGAGAGGAGATGATAATAGAGACAGGAAGGGGCAGAGGTAAGATCATGAGAAAGACCTTGAAAGGCATGAATCTCCAGGGGAAAAACTATTGCAACTTCAACACGTAATGGGCACATTCACTCACTCTTTGTTCTTTTCATTGACATTGGCTCCTTTACGTAGCAGCATTTCGGTGACCTGTTTTCTTTTTGGATGGGGTGAGGCAACCGCACAGTGCTGAAATACAAGATACAGGTCTTGTCAAAGCCTTTTGAACAATGAAATTCCAATATTTTTCCATTACATTTCCAGTCGTTCATGATTACTGGATAAGGAATTGTTTTTTTTTATTTACAGACATTGCATTTACAACTTAATTTCTATTTGATAAAATATTTTAGAGCAAAACTACAAAAATAATATTCATAAGAGAAATGTACATGGCATTTCCATGTCTTAAAAGGTTTTCCATGACCATGGGAAGTCTGTAAAATGAATAGTTCACACAAAAATAAACATTCACTCATTTATTGAAGAATGTTTATCCAGGTCACAACACTGGTCTGAACGATTCATTCACTAATCAGAAATCCCTTCTCTCATTAACAGACAGGAGAGTGTGGATGTCAAGATTTTCAGTGAATAATGACTTAAATTTCAGTTAGTTTCACACCCAAAGCTATCATATGACTTCAGAAGACTTGAAATATAGCACACAAGTCATATGGACCACTTTAATGATTTATGTTGCTTTGGCATCCTTTTTTAAGCTTGAAATCTCCAGTACCCATTTTTTGTAATTGCATGGAAAAGAGCTACAGGTACCCTTTTCAAAATTTCTCCTTTTGAAAGTCAAAAAGGTATGACACATGGGTGAGTAAATTATACCTTTTTCCTTTTGCAGTGAAATATTCCTTTAATATTTTCCTTCATCCTGATCTACTAGCAGTGTAACTTTGAAGTGGATAGGCAGGAGCTCACCAGTGCTGTCTCTTGCGTCTGTGGGTGCTTGAAGTTGATGATCTCAAGCGCCAGGGTCTTCTTCACTTTGGTCATGTCTGCCTCTCGTGCTGCCTGGAGCAGAGAGTGGCCCTTAAACTCATCTGGATCAAATGAAAACAGAGAATATTTAGAAAGATGATGCAAGAAGCACTGAGAGAAGCCAGTGGAAGACATAATTCATCAAGACAAAGCGTGAAAAATAATTTAAGATTCACAGCTATAATGCGATCTGGCTTTATGGCAGCAAATATTACAGTCAGGATATCTACAATGTGCAACTGATCCATTTGACCTGCTTGAATGAATTTCATATATACCGATTTCTCTGTGCATACAATCTGTTATGCTTTTATGCATAGCACTCTACACATCATATTACATCTAAATATACATGTTCTCATTTACCAGGCACTGTTCTCCAAAGTGACTTGCAAAGAAGGAAAACAAAAAGTGTTCATATCTTAAAATATACATCCGCACAGACTCGAAACCAAACACAAATTCAACATAAAGGAAAATCTTTACACAGCAAAAGTTTCACTCTACTGCACACTGGGAGAAACCAGATGGAGAATTCACAGGCAATATATATATAATGATATTGTCTGCCAACCTCATCAGCACACTGAAGCTCAGACTCCACTGCAATTGAATAATGCAGAATGAGAGTATTGTACTTTTAAAGCAGTCTTTCTGGAAATCTTGAGGTATCTGTCTCAGTGCCAGGAAAGAATGTGTCAGGAACAATCAGAGCGATCTGCTTATAGCTTACTCACACTTGCAAGGTGGAGGAATGTTTGTTTTTTTGGGCTTTGATGCAACTTGTGCTGGGAAATGCTGAAAGATTCTGGTCTATTGCCATTGCATTTCTCTTATGCGATAAGGTTTAGGAGTTAGTATTATAAAAGTAGTAAGGAACTTGAAGCCATGCTTTGACGTGAATATGGTCATTGCTAAAGGGGTGGCATAATAACGCCCTAATAACAATATAGCGCAGTCTTGAGTGCCTTTGTATTTTAATAAAACTTCTATCAGGTGTACAAACAGAGGGTACCACCCAAACCTCATGCTATTGTTTGAGCCAATGCTGCTGTGTTGAGCTGAACAGACCACTCTACCAAAGGAGTAATATTTTGATAGTGCCACAGAGCCACAATGGCCACGTTTACATGGACACCCGAACACGGCTTGTTTCGAGAAAGCAGAATTCCAGTCTACATGCACAGTATAAGCGGCATACTTTTTACTCACGTATACATGTGGCTCAGTCAGTAAGCAGCTTTCTCCACAGCAATGTAATTTCCCACCAACGCTTATGTAAATAACAAATATGCCATGTGAGGAAGACCTCACTATTTTACTCCCCATTACTTTGCTTTATTTCCAGATATTCCAGAATTGTTGCTGTTTTTGTTTCCATTGACTCTGCATCATGACCTGTAGCGGAATTTCGCTGCAATAGTGGGGTTTCCCTCTTTAGTAAAACTCTGGGATTCCCCCAATGTACAAGCACGTATATGTGAACGTGAGGGGCAGTCGATATTTTACATTGGTGTGTATAAATGATTTATAGTGTATATGCATTTCTCACTAAACTCTGGGAAATGTCGAAATCTTTCCACTGTGTTGACTTGCTGTTGGGCTCCATCCTATGACGCATGCTATCCTGTATGTTCACGCATATGCACGATCTTCAAACTCCCATCAGAATGCAGCTTATGTGTTTACATGATCACATAAGCCACATTCTCTGGGAGAAACCTGGGTATGTTAAACCAGTGTTTACCAACCTTTTTTCTGCCACGGCAAAAAAAATTCTATGGCACACCACTATCCCACATAGGCTAACCATCGTCAACATTTTTCCTTTTCAAGAACTTGTCCATGTTTTCTGGCCGTCTTAGTAGCGTGTTAACTTGTGAAGTTTGAAATTCAACAATGGCAAAAAAAAAAAAAAGTCACATACAGTGTTTGCATTAGACTTTCTCATCGTCCATCATTTTGACAGACAGGGTTGTAAAAATTGGGTCATAATCTATTATTACCCATAATATTAATTTTCATATTTTAATGATAAGACATTTAATAGCTTTTATTTTCATTCACATTTTCTTTTTTAATCATGCACTTACAGGACGAGCATACAGCAGTTTATGCATTTATTTATTTATGAAGAGAACAGCTGAACAACAGAGACACCATACAAGCAGATGAATGTTTTTTCCCCGCAGTGACAGCGGAGGCCATTAAAACACGACATATGAACTACGCAACATTAAAAACATTAAAAACAAATCCAATTAAAATATGAACAAAACACATAAAAAAATGAACGGAATAGAACTCAATCGACAGCTCAACCTTCCTCCTGGTCCGCATCGACATAATCTGGATGCTTGCCTGTGCATAATCAAACGCATCAAGGGAGACTGATGCTGAGACAATTGTCATTAGATTTTGCGTCTTTGCCTCCGTCAGACTTCTCATTGCAATTTTAATTTGATTTCGGGAGGCTGAACACAGCATCATGCGCCGCATTGCCCTCCACATGACAAGAGTTGCAGAAAGCATCACAGAGAGTCGATTTTTACGAGTTTGCTACATATCAAACTTTATATGTGTGTAAACAACAAGGTAATATATAATTAAAAGAAATTATGAGACATTCAATGTCTCTTCACACATTTGGACAGTTTTTAAATATTTCTTGTTGCTTAGTACTCTCAAAAGACATTGTTGGTGAAGCAAAAACGTGTGTAAAAAACATTTTGGTGTAAAGTGACGTCACTTCATAAACTTCAATGTATTCAGCAGCGCTGATGCGAGTCATGTGAAAGACCCTTAACGTGTATAAATATCACTCACTTTTGCACATTAACCATCTCTCTTCACAATTACAAAAGTGAGCGATTATGTTTTCAAAACTGCGAATTTCCCTGAAAAGTGAGGAGTTTTGATCCCTGAAGTTATAATGTTTTTTTCATGCATTTATTTATTTTGTGGAATTTGATAATTTTCCACATCACACCTGACAAACTTTCGCGGCACACTACTGGTTGGGAAATACTGTGTTAAACCACTCTCTTGATCCCATAAACGTCGTAAGGAAATCTTTGTTCTCCTTTACATGACGTTTCAGAATGGTGCTTACTGCAATAACCCTGGAATAAACGGTTTTCTTAAATGCTTGTAAACATGGTCAATGTTAAACTTTTAAGTGATATCAACACAAATGTTTTACTCTGATTCATCACTGGTAATTAGACTAGGATCTACTTTGTTCATTATAAACCTCTGTTTTAATGTTTAGGACTTTACTACCTTGCCAAATTTAAGTAGAAAAGTACTGATGTAGGTATAAAAAATTTTTATACTCACAGGTGAGCCTCTCTTTGAGTTCTGGGGTCGGGGCCATATCCACCGCGCTCTTTCCATGGCAATTGACCAGAGTGGGGTCGGCTCCATGACTCAGCAGTAACGAACACACTTCCACGCGATTCTTGGAGGCGGCCTCATGCAAAGGGGTGAACTGCCAGAGGTCCATGGCATTGACGCACGCCCCATGCTACAGAAAAACATTCAGGGTAAGATGAAGGCTGGATCACACAGCAAGGAGGGAACCAGATTCATTTTCAGATACTTTGAGAACATTAGAGAGTTTTACTCCAACAGTTTTAGAATCGATTATGAATTTCTATCTAAGGGGGAGCCTGCAATGCACCAGAAGCTGTGGTAATACCACTGAGGGAAAAGAATATCTAACACATTTTTAGAAAATGGCAGTTTTCCAGGAGGGAGGAACATCAACTTGCATTCAGACGCAAGGATAAACAGTATGAAGCGCTTAAAACACCTCAAGCTGAAAATACATTATTTCAACTGGCATGTAACAAACTATACACTAGAGGTTGACCAATAATGGATTTTGTATATACTGACAACTAAGGTGTGTGAGCGGTATTCCAATTTATCTGGCAGTAGTTTTTAAAATCCATATACAGAAATAGAATGAAAATATGAAATGTAATTTAGTAATATACCATAAAAAATTAATAAAAAAAAGAACTTTGTAACTTCAATTCAACCTACAACTGTTAAACGACACCGAAACAGTTCTCGGTTCATTTAGAGTCGGACATTAATGAAATTATGACGACTTGTGGTTCAGTAAGTAATTTTAATTTGGTAACCACTTACAAAATGATAAATGATTAATGAATCAAAACGATAACTCAGGAGTTATCGGGAGTGTTTTTATGAACGTTTCATTAAAAAACCCAGTCAAAAGAGTCATTTGTTCGTCAATCAGACTACACTGGTCACGCTGTATGCTTGTTTTTTTTTTGGCGTGCAGCCAGCAAACATAACGCAATAGAAACATTTTGTATTTGTTTTATTTTGCACCTCACAACCCTTTTAACTCATTAAATTCAATTCACACTTCAAGCTCAAAAAAATTATTTATTTTGCCGCGGTGCTTTAAACTAGTATGTAAACATTGCAATTCTTGTGGAGAAACTGGTAATATATTTATGAAAAAAACCATTAACTATTACTAACTCTAAAAACTTTATTGATTTTATCTGTGCAGATTATTCTGCAAAAATGATAAAACTGACTATATAAAAAAGAAAAACAAACTCGAAATGAGATACGCCAGATAAGAGCTCATGGGCAACAAGATCCAAAGGGGCTTTCACACTGGAAGTCTGAAACAGATCACAGTTTGCATGATTTTTTTTTATGGAGTGGTGGTGGCGTAGTGGGCTAAAGCACATAACTGGTAATCTGGTAATGATTGCTGGTTCAATCCCCACAGCCATCACCATTGTGTCCTTGAGCAAGGCACTTAACTCCAGGTTGCTCAGGGGGATTGTCCCTGTAATAAGTACACTGTAAGTCGCTTTGGATAAAAGCGTCTGCACAATGCGTAAATGTACATGAAAGCAGTTTTGCAGAACGGTGAGCGGATTGTGGTACCACACCCAAGACTACCTGTTGGAGGTGGTCTGAGCTCGGTTGCAATGGAACTGTGGCATAGTTTGCATGAGTGAGAAAGCAACCTGTACTTGGGTCTGCACTTCTTCAGAAGTAACATAACTTACGCATGCTTTTTGCAGATTTAAGCATGATGACATAATTTGTTGCACAAAAACACACACGTGTAACTTGATTGACAGGGGAACATATGCAGCGCTGCAAATACTGCTCGTAACCAGCTGTCTCCTCAAAAAAGACTTTGTGAGCATCAGAAATAGTCACCTTTTCCTGGACATGCATATCTGCTGAATTATGGCATGTAAGATGCACAGTGGCACAAGCGTCATTAACTCTGGTGTGCATAATGCACACCAAATTAATTAAAAAAAACGCTGCAGGGGGCGCTGGGAACAATCGCACTTGGACGCAGACAGCAGCAAACGTGCCCTGTATGAAAACCACCCAAACGAACAGCCTTGAGCAACTCCACTGATATAGAAACACAAATGCATTCTCAATAAAGTGGTGTATGATACAAGGTTTCTTAATTGTCTTTTTGATCATTGCACAGCACATTTAATCTGATTTTATGATTCACAGGGCTTAAGGAGATCTGGGGGCTGCTGATATTGTGATAAGCTTTACAGAGGGCGAGAGCATGCAGTGTTAGACTCTGCAGTGTATCAAACTCCAGACTTTGTTCTAGAGACAGGCTGGCCACTCAGCAGGGCTCTGTTGACACAGCGAACATGGGAGAACACACTGTGAGCATAGTGTCCCATATAGCGGTTTTGTAAATAAAGGAAGCTGGGCCAGTTAAAGGCTGTACTCTGTGGAAATTCTGGCTCAAGGGAAAGCTTGTGTTTGGACATAAACTCATAGGACATGCTTAACGCAAAAAAAAATATATATATATATAAAACAAGTTTATTTTTCTTCTGCCGTTCACCAATACACTTTTTATTGGTTCATGCATAAACTTCAGAGAAATCTAACAAAGTTTTGTGAAAACAAGACTTATTTTCTTCTCAAGTTAATGTATCTTGTTTTAAGGATGTTTAGATATTTTTACAGGGGAATAAAGGACCAAAATACAAAGGGTATTTGTATCTGTATCAATGGCAAAATTATCTGAACTGTATTTGAATATAACCGGGTGTGGGCGGGAGGGGCTTAAACCGGACATGCATCAAAACTAAATGAAAAGCCAATTTTTTTAAATGTAACTATTCTATTTATTGTTTCCATACAGAAAATATGCTTTGTATAATTCATAAAATAATGTCTTCTTTTATTCTTATTATTCGTATTATTATTAGGGATGTCCCGATAATTACTTTTTTTTAAGAACAAGTACCAATACTTTTTTATTAGTACTCGCCAATACAAAGTCCGATCCATGTTTTGTTTTTTTGACCTGCATATCAACAGTTTATTTCAATGTTTTCATCAAAATGGTGTTTAAATATTACATTCATTCAAACTTTAATCAAATGAAAATATAACAATACATTTTCAACATGATATTGTATTATTTTTTATCAAATTAAGAGATATTATACAGATCCTCACAGCACAATCCTAAATACAACATTGACCTGATTCCAGTATCATATTATTAACAATTCTGTTTTTTGTTTTGTTTGTTTTTTGCATGCAGAACAGCGTGTCATTCACCCTTAAGAAGAGGTCAACCGATGGACTTTGCAGATACTGATAACTAAGGTGGTGGAAAAAGCTGATAACTGATTAATCGGCTTACAGTTTTTAAAATCGAATTATAGAATGTTAAAAAAATTGGCTTTCAATAATGTGATGGGCAACAAGAGTCCAAAATGTAGATGTTGTTTATTATTGATCCAAAATCCCAATAATAACTACAAGTAACTGAATACACACACACACTCATATATATTCATATAAATATACACATGCATATATATTTATATATATATACACATACATACATACATACATACATACATACATACATACATATACACACATACATACATACATGCATACATACATACATATACACACACACATATATACATATACACACACACACATATACATATACACACACACACATATACATATACATATACGTATATGTATTATATATTATATACAGGGTTGCTTTTAAAATATAATCCATTCCAAATACAGACAATTTAGTAAAAAATGTATTCTGTAACTTAATCCAGTTAAGAAAGTAATGTAATCAGATTACTGATTTACTTTTTGATTACCTCAAAATCGCATATGTGAATAAAGTCAAGAGACAAGCTATATTTTCTCAAAGACTTTTAATCATGCCTTCTGAATGCAAACAAACTATTTGAATAATGTTATGAGTGATGTAGCTATAATTATATACAGTATAAGAATAAAAACATGAAAACCTTAATAGGAATACAGAATATGTTCAAATGTAGAACTCTGCATTTTTAACCAAATCAGGTGAGTCCTCTATCTGTTACAGAACTTAAGTAAATTTTTTCATCAAGCAAATACAGTTAGAACAGATGCACTGAATTATGTATTGGTTAACAACAAAATATGACAGGATATACCTCAGATTCAAAAACACTACAAAGTTTAATTCTGCCATGTATTTCTGTTAGCATGTTGACTAATTGGCACTGACCATTCATTAATTTTCAACTGAAATAGGTAGAATACATGCTATCTTCATCATTATTACTACTATTAATACCTCTGCTTGCTCATGATCCACAGTCAAACATCACCAGCTAACGTTTATGTGTGTGATTCTACACACCCGGTCCCTTATCAGTCTAATCAAGCCTCCGAGAGGGATAAAGGCCGACTGCGGAGGATGGTGCGAGAGAGAGAGAGAGAGAGAGAGAGAGAAGAGAGAGAGATCGTTTACGGCCATGTCCGTCATGTGTGTGTTTAAGTTTTTGATTAAACTATTATTTATATTGTCAAGCCGGTTCTCGCCTCCTCCTTGCCCATCTAATTCTCTTTTCAAAAGAATATATATATAAAAAAAGATGTAAAGTTTTTAGTGTGTCTTGATTTACTTATTCCTACTTTTTACAAGTTTTCAAATGATACATTTGCCAGTATTTCTCCCTCACCCATACCTTTGAACTGTTCTTAACAATACATTTATAATAACTATCAAAATCAGATCAATTATCAACTGCACTTTTCCCCTAAGAACTTAATATTTTCAGTTCAGTTCATCCGGTGTACCGGAATACTGGCAGTTCTCCAGAGGGAGTGATTGTTTCTCCGCTTCTATTCCTGCTCCCATGAAAACAATCGAAAGACGTTCCGACAGCGAAATTAGGGAACACTTATGACTAATTTTAGCTAGCCTTGTTAAAGTGATTTTTGTGTGGGTCTTCAATCATCACTGCATCTTCACAGCTGGAAGGTATAAATTGCACTGAACTGTAATTTTGTTTCCCTTTTCTCCATTGAAGTGGCAAGAATTTCCACAAAAAATATTTCTCCAGTGTTCATTGCGATAAAACAGCCCTTTTAATGGTTTGAACTAGGTTGGAGAGCACAGTGTTGATATGAGATGTGCTGCCAAAACAGTGCCAACCCGCATCTAAAAATAGCATTCAGAGATTATCTTCTATACCACAATAGTACAGAGCGGTTATCGGAGTTACTGTAGACTTTGTCGGTTCAAATCAGTCTGGCCATTCTCTGTTGATCTCTCTTATCAACAAGGCATTTCCATCCACAGAACTGCTGCACACTAGATGTCTTAATTTCTTTTTTTTTTGTGGCACCAATCGGAGTGAATTTTAGGCACAGTTGTGTGAAAATCCCAGGAGATCAGCAGTTACAGAAATACTCAAACCAGCCTGTCTGGCACCAACAATCATCAATGTAATTTTTAATCAGCTGTGTGGCAGCAGTGCAGTGCATAAAATCATGCAGATATGGGTCAGGAGCTTCAGTTAATGTTCACATCAGTGAGTATATACATTGAGTATTTCTGTAACTGCTGATGTCCTGGGATTTTCACACACAACAGTCTCTAGAATTTACTCAGATTGGTGCCAAAAACAAAAAAACATTCAGTGAGCAGCTCTTCTGTGGACAGAAATGCCTTGAGGTCAACGGAGAATGGCCAGACTGGTTTGAACTGACGAAGTCTACGGTAACTAAGATAACCACTATGTAACAAATATCAAATCATGCGTTAATGAAGTGAGGATAAAAAATATGAATTCATATTTTAAATTAAGAAAATGTTAGAAACAGCAAATCCCAACAAGTTGTCAGTGATTATTTTAATCTCACCTATAAAGGCCAGTGTTCTACTGTGGAACCATGCCATTTTAACTGTAGAATCCTCCAGTGCCAGCCAAAGAGGAAAACATAAAAAAAAAATACTATCTACATCGATAAACAATAGTTCTAAAAAGCAACTATTGGCATTAGGGATGTCAATTTTCAGACATTTTCATAATCAATCATTGTGGAAATTAACAATCAATTAATCGTTAACCTTAATATCGCAAAATGCATGTGGAGGACTCAAAGTAATATGTGCAAATAGCCTATTGTTTAGATATAATATAATTTAATACACTAAAATGTCCCCTGACATGAAATTTTCACTTTCTGAGGTTTTTTAACATTAATATTAGTTCCCCTAGCCTGTATTTGGTCCCCTCATGTCTAGAAATTTCAGTCGGTGTAAACCGAGTTTTGGCTATCTTTCTCTGTCTGTGAGAAAATGAGATCTCAAACGGGCTGATCTTGAATCTCCCCCTATATGACGTCATATAGGGGGAGGTTACCTCCCCCTTCTCTGCTTTGCCCGCCCAGAGAATTTGACCCGCCAATGAGAAAACGAGCTAGGAAGTATGAACGAGTTTATCCTCGAGAGATATCATGGCGTGTGACCGATCGAAGCACAAAAGTTGCTCAATAATTGAATGCACAAATGATCACAGAAGTCTTTTTTACTTCCTTCATCCAATCCCCAGAAGGATCAATGGATAAATTTCATTTACTCGGTCACAGTAGAGCGAAGTTGTGGAGGGCTTTCTCGGTTACCATGGATTTCTAAAAGCTATTGACTGCGTTTGCAGCTCTTTGACTGAACGTAGGCTATTTGTAAGAGAAATCCCACCACTTTGAAGGAAAACGACCATCGCGTTGACAGTTCTCATACGCACTGAATAACAGCTCACGCGCTGCGGTGTTCGCACTTCACGTATGAAATCACTACGGCAGCGACGCGAACAACTCCGAAAGGTAGGTAATTTTTCTTTCTTTTTTTAGGAGAGGTAAAATGTTTTACTGTTGATATTTCTTTAAAGATGTAGATATTAACACTTTAATATCGTCTTATGGTGTGAATGAGTGTGAAAAGATTCGTTCGCAACATCTGAACGACTGCGTGTCTAAGTGCCATTGCAATATATCCAATGTAAACATGCTGATGGTACCGTTGCCGCAAGCTGGTCAAGACCACACCCACACTACACCTTGCCCCGCCTTTCTCCTCCTCATTAGCATTTAAAACTACAGACAACGAAACGGCACGTCTGAAGGAAAGCTCATTATGGGTTGGCTTGTAGTGGCTATAATTCTGTACCAAGGCTGAATTTTGTAAAAGAGATTTCAGATAGAGTAGTAGGGACCACTAAGGCCTATATCAAAGCCTACAAAAAGAAGCATGTCAGGGGACCTTTAAGAAATGCGAGTATTATATGCTTGGTTCAGTGTATTTAAACACATAGACTGCTTAGTTCGAATTTGGTTATTGTTTAATTACGGTTAATGAAATACTGTTAGTAGTAAATTCTATCTTAAGATACTTAAGATATATAATTTGTATACATATTTGAGTTCATAAAAACTTCACGTTGTGGATAGTGGGATATTTCAGACCTTTGAGCTTATTTTTTTTTTTCATTAGAAATGAAGTTGAATTATAACACGCTGCATAAACAGTACATAACACAGGCTACCGCTTCTGTGGTTATGGTGAGATGTCAGCTGAATGTACCTTCGTACTATCCCGGCGATCACTGGCATAATTGTAAGTTGGGATGAAACAAGGAGATAAACGGTGATTGTTGTCATGTTGTACTTCAACACACCATCATGGTGTATGCAGAAAACATTAATGTTAATTTAAAGAGAAATGCTCCAACAGTGTTAACACTGAGCCTGCTTCATCTGGCATCTATAAATAGACCGTGTAGGCTATTTATGTCATTTAATCACAACATTTTGCGGTTTAATAAATCACATATGACTATGGAGCAGGAGACCAATGAGATTTAATCACAGCGACCCCACAAAATGTCTCATTGTCATCGTGGTTGTGAATGGCTAGGACAAAAATTCAGAAAGTGTCCCAGGCAGAAAGTGTCCCAGGACGCGCGGTCCGATTATTGTTTGCTGTATCCAAAGTCTAGAGCTGTCACAGAGACAGGTGAGATATCTCAACACTTATTTCAGTTTATCTTTCACGAAGTAGGAACATTTTTTGCATACCTTTCCATTAAAAAATACCAAAAAAAAAAAAGTATCGCTTAAACACCTATAACATGGAAGAGAATTGCTTTTAAACTCAGACATACACAAATATCCAAACACAAACACACTGAGGTTTTTATTCGTACCTTTAGCAGCAGCTCTGTAACCTCATAGTGTCCATACGAGCAGGCATTGTGTAGAGGAACAAGACCCCTAGAGTTTAAAAGTGAAATCACAAATATCGTTACTTCATTTACAAGCAAAATGCGCTCTCACTTCTCACAACTAATATCTGGTCAAAAGCAGACCAAATTAATGAACCAATGTTTTTACCCAGCATGTAGAAAATTATGAAACGGTTAATGCAACTTTATTCATACATATTATAGCAAAGAGAAAAACACAAGCAGACCTACCCTTTATCTTTAGCGTGAACATCAGCTCCATGTTGGAGAAGCAGCTGAACTATTCGGACTCTGTTGTACCCAGCTGCCAGATGTAAAGGAGTGGACTATGGGAGAGAACAGAACGATTGCTTAAAGATTTAAGATCCATACAGATCCTGCAAGATTTCACAACACCTCTTTTGAAACAGAATCAAGAAGCATCTTTCTCTTCTTCTTGCCTCTTAGAAAGTATTAGAGTAGCTATTTCCCATCTTTTCTGATATCTGGTTGCCAAGGGACTAAGGGAGGTCTTGGTTTCACGAACATGTGAATAAATTAAACCCAAACTGAGGTTCCTCTCCTCCAGGAAGAAGTGGATTTAGGCTTGAACATTGCAGTGAGGAAGTCACACTTCACTGCACCTCTGCAGCTTGAGGAACCTTCTAAACAAATTTGACACTGTAGGATTTTTGCATCCCGCTGAGAGATTTGGACTCAACGTATCAAAATACGGCTAACGTGATATGAATACGGTACTTAAAACCAAATATTGTGTAAAGGACACAGCGGGGGTATAACAACGGCTCCCACAATGCAGTGATCATTCCAAAAATTCACATCACCCATATGTTGATGAGAGCTAATTAAAGACAGTAGCTGATATTTTGGGTGTCAAGCCAACAAAAATGAAACAAGAAAATTCAAATTAAAAGACAGCATGATTGCAAGAAGCAAATAGAAAATCCTTTGTTCAAACATCAAATGAGCACGTTACTTAAAGGTATAGTTCACCCAAAAATTAAAATGTATCCCATCTGACTTCCTTTCATCCGTGAAACACTAAAGGAGATGTTAGGCACTAGGCAGGAAGTCTCAATCATCACTCACTTGCATTGTCTCTTCAAAATGAAAGGTGACTGAGGCCGTCCTTCTGCCTAATATCTCATGTTGTGTTCCACAGAAGAATAAAAGTCATATGTGATATGACTTTTATGATAACATTCTCATTTTTGGATGGGCCATGCCTTTAACTTTCAAACTTCAAGCATTCATGCATTCAAGAACAACACATCAAAACAAAAGAAACCACGTCAATCAAATACAAATCAAAATTAAATGAGAATCAGGTAGCACAAACAAATCAAACCCCCAAAAATTCTCCAATGAAATGCGACAAGACGACAGTAAACAATAACCGTGTATCAATGCGAGCAAAGCACAATGCGCAAACTGCATGTGTCTCCTGCAATAAACATGGATCATTCCACAAAGCTGAAAACAATGAAAAATCAATCCAAAATAAATGGGAAAACTTAAGTCGCACCCTTATATTACAAAATAATGATCAACAATGATCAACAGTGACAAGCTTTTGTAGGCATGCACACTACTTTGGAGGATGTAAAAGACAAGAAACCAACCAAATAAAAGTGTTTGAAGGTGGTAAATTAGAGCTCACTTAAAAAGCAGTTGGTATCCAAAGCTGCCTCTTTAGTACAGAAGGTCCACACCAGGGTTAACCCCCAACAACTTTACCCCAAACCAATGCATTCACAAAGCTGCTGTGTGTGAATGAAGAATGGCCACTCAAGCCCAAAAAGCCCAAGTCCACAATGTGAAAAGTTTCTGGACCAGCAAACCGATTAATATAATGTCAAATAAAGTAAAAAACCAAAAAACAAAACCAAAATAAATGCAATCAAGATCAGGCTTTTAACGGAAAAACAACTTACCAGCATTTTTTGAGATGTCGACTGATAGACAATGTCGCCAGAATGACAAATAAAAACAAAACAAAAACAAACACACAAACAAAAACAACAAAAACACAAATAATGACTTAATGATATGTTAATATGTTATTTTGGCACATCCTGTAATGAGTTCTTGTCTTTTATAAAGTAACTTTTCTTGGACATATGGCTCTTTATCATTAAACCCAAATGTCCAAAGCGCCTGCAGACAGAGAAGCAGCATTGCATTGTGATGGTGACAGAAATAATATTTCAACACTGCGAGGAAATGTGAACAATTTGAGGCTGCAGTCGATCATTCTTTTACTCTCCGGGGAGTTTGTGCTGACTTGATAGAAGAGTTGGTGCCAAATCAGTGGCACTCAACCAAAACATTTCAGGCGGCTGTGATTTGTGAGATTCATCCTGTGGCTGAACACTGTGGTCTGCTGACGTTTGCTTAAAGATCATCCACTGAATTTGGATTATCGGTACAAAACAAGCTATTTCTTATAGTGTAGCAGATCGGACAAAAGCTAAATTAATTGGAACGGAGCAGACGAAACTAAATCAGGGCTCATCAATAACGATGGCATGGTGTTCCACGGCCAGTGTTAGAAAGTTTCATTCAAGTTGACAGAACGGTCACTTGTAAAATCAGCCCAGTGCTGTGTTGCCATTAAACCTTACATTTGTTGATCTTGTACACGTCCTTTAATACATCACAAAAGTTAACATACACTTTTCTGTTTGTATTTTTTATATTGTTGTAATTGTCTGCTAATTGAAATTTATGACTAAGGTAACATTATCTTACACAAATGAGGATTTGTTGGTTTTGATTATTAATAGGTCTGTCAATTTAATGTGTTAATTCAGTGTGATTATGCCCCCGGACTGTAATGTGTAATTGTCCTATCATCAGGGGAATTCAAGCTTGAAGTACCACCTGTTTTCAGCAGGGGGCAGTAAACACAAATGCAGCTGTACAGGCAACACTCAGCTATACAAGCAACAAACCATAATTGACAGCAGAAAGTACAAGAGAGGACACGTTCTTGTGTTTAAACACAGCTGGACAGAGTGCAACTTTGAATAAAGGGGTCCTGAGATGTTTTTTTTGTCCTCAAAACACTCCATTTATGACTTTACGCAAACAAAGTGAGATGCACCAATAGGGCACAATCTGGCAACCTTGAGCGTGCAAACTCTCTCTCCACTGCGAAAAGATGGTTTTCTGAAAACACTTCTGAAAACTGTGGCATGAGGTATTTCTCTCTCAACTCTGTCAATTTCTCACAGTGAAGGAGAAAGTGTGTCTCTGTCTCGACCTCACCCGTGTCACAGTGAGCACAGACTCGTTCTTCCTTTGGAAGCCATGTTTGTCTGTGTCGGCCTTTTTCTATGGCCAGACTGTGATCACTTAGTCTGTATTTGGTGAGGATCCGTCTCTGTTTTGGATCTCTTACAGTGTGCAGATATTCTGCCAGATTATATGTTCTGTTTAGGGCCCCGATAACATTCCAATTTGCTTTGGTTTTTACTTTCATTTTCCCAATGGTCCAAATATGAATTTTTGCTTTCTTTTATGATTTGGTTTATTCTGATTTGGTTTTGTTAAGCAGTGCTGGTCTGAAACTGGTGTTTGTTAGTTGTTAGTGGGTTTGTGAGTTTCAGAGCCGGCTGACAAAGGGGACTGGTTTTAGGCTTCAGCTCTTGGGTTTTAAGGGCTTCATTTTGCAGTGTGTTTGCATTCTCTCTCACTCTGGTAGTATGCATACTGGTTTCATATACATATTTCATACATCCAATTTGTAACTATTTTATCTAAATTGTAACCATCTACTGAAACAATGCAAGGCTAAATTGTTATTAAACATATCCATTTAATCCATGTGTAGCTTCTCTCACTGTGTAAACTATATACTTTTAAATGATACATATTGCATTACAATAAGGTCATAGTACGGTTCTAAACAATGCTCTCGCACATTATCAGCTATTTTAATTGAGGTTACGTCCATCGTTGGTATAAGTAGCAGAAGGTGGTAATAGACAAGAAATGCACAGCTTGATTTACCATCTTGCTGTTAACGTTTCTTTAGTCACCTTGGCATTCCTATCACTTGAACCACTGTAGTTTGAAAAACCCACCTTACAGACTTATTTTGAATAACGAAAAATGTGTAGAATGCAACCGCAATTTTTCTCTGTATCATTCAATCTGATTTAAAGGGGGATTACTTGATAAACTAATCTAAACAAAACTCAGCTCATATCATAAGAAAGACTATATTTCCATTATACACTCGGCTCAAGATTAAGACTGGAAAGAAAGAAATTATTATACTGATGTTTTGACATGTCTTTTTACTGTTTTACTACAACTAAACAGAGAGCACTTTTTCAATTTAGAATAACACAGTAAAAAAAAAAAGGGCCTAAGGGCCTTTGAGTACACCTTGTTAATTACCTGGTGGACTATACTAATTTGAGAATATTTGGCTTGTGGAGCAACCTGAATCCTGCATACAAACGAGTTATGAGGCTGGATCACCATGGAGACACAGTCATACAGTAGCCATGGCTACGCTCAATCACTTTGGCCCCTCCTGCCAATCTGTCCACCCTACAGAAAGCAGGCAGGGCTAACAGAAAACACATGTCCTGCAGAAAAAACACACATGCTAGTATGCTATCTGCAAAATGAAATGTAAAATAGAAAATTAAATAGAAGCTTAACTGTAGGCTATTAAAATTGCTTCTCACATACAAATCCTCAATCAATTACTTTAAGAGCCAGATATACCACACCAGCATCGCTGTCTTACTCAAGAGCTGTTCCTATCAAATCAGTCAAAGATCAACGTGTTGCCTAAAGATGTAAGGCTGGAAATGTTATCCCATACATACTCCAGATTGCAATGTTCTGATATTGTTTAAAACAGCATAATATTATGATGAGCTTTTTCTTTGTTTTAGGGGTAAAGAACTTGTAAATCCTGAAGCTCTGTTCCACAACCCCGTAAGTTGCCTCGCTGCCTACAAAGGCAGCATTCTATTCATCAAAACAGCACTCAGAATGGGAGATATGCAAGTTATTTCAATAGCGATGTAATGCTTTAATGACCCGAAACTCGAACAAGAAAAAAATACAAATATTTGTCAGAACAATACATTTTTATTTATACAGAATTATTTTTATCAGTAATTTTCAGTACTTAATAAAATATGTATTTATGAATAAATAACATTTCTCTAGTCTCATGCGCCATCTTGGATTTATAAATTTTTTTGACAGCTTGTCATAGTGCATTCTGGCATTGACTTCTCCCCAAATAATATATGCAATACGGCCTTAGAATTTGGACAAAATTAATCTTAAGAGGTGGCATAATTAAGTTGCCTATATTCTAGAATAGCCTTTGCGTCAGGAGCTTGCCTATAATGCCTTAAAATGCTATGCCATGTTTTTGAACAAAGCATGAGAGTATCCTCCGTACATTTGACTCTGTCATGCAATCTCTTTCTGGAGCTGGCAGAAAAATCATACAGGTGAACTTAAGCGAAGATCCGTCTCCATTCAGATGGCTTCTTGCCCAAAGCGACAATAATACAATGTGGCAGGCTTAACCTTTTTCCAGCAGACCCTGAAGCATGAGAGGGAGACAGCCAGTGCAGGTCACTCAAATGACAGCTTTTGGGTAACTCTGCCCAATCAAATGCAGGCTGCCAATAAAACATAAATCAGAACAACTGAAGCCTGCCCAAGTTACATCAACATGGAGCTACTCAATACATATATGAAAAAGAATTTAAAAGGCAGAGTTCACCAGCAATGAAAATTCTGTTATTTAAAGGAATGTACTGGGTTCGATACAAGGAAAGCTCAAATAACTGCAATTGTGGCATAATTTTGTTGATAAAAAAAAAAAAAAAAGAATTGAGTTCTCTTTTAAAAAAAAAAAAAAAAAAAAAAAAGGCACTTACAGTATTACAGCTTCATTGTCATGACAACAAAACCCCATTTACATATTATGTTTAGGTCTTGTGGCTATACTTTCGAAACTATATGTATTTTTGCATTTACGGACTGGCCCAATTCACTTGCACTGTAAGAGCTTTACTGTAACCGCTATCATTTATTAAATAAGGGGCAAGTCGAAATAATAATTTTATTTGGTAATCAATAATTTTCCACAAATGCCATTGATCGAGTTTAACTCGTAACATTTCTTTCATTGAATATCAATCCAAATGTATATAACTTTCCTTTTCTGTGGAACACCAAAGGACTGGTTTAGTAGAATGACTGAGCTTTTCTCTTACAATATAATCAATAGGTACCAGGGACTGTCTAGCTCCCTAAAGCAGCATAAATAGTCCATGACAATTCAATAAGTAGTCCTTGAAAATTCCATATGTGTTATATTTCAAGTCTTCTGAAGACATATTAAAGCTTTGTGCCAGGAACAGTCTTAAATTCAAGTTATACAGTGAAGACTGCCTTAAAAGTCTTGCTTGACAGCTGTGGTTGCTATTCTCTTTCACGGTACAGAAAAAAAAAAACAAGCTTGTACTGCTATAAATAACTCCTTAGTTTTGGCACATGGAAGAAAATCTAAGTTTTGAAAGATATATGGGTTATTAATGATTATCTTTATTTTGGGTAAAATATTTAATTGGGTAAAGTTTTAGAAAGAGAGAGGAACACCATGAAATTTGGAATAAATCCAAGCTAACAAAATGGAAATAAAAAGGATTTAAAAGACTGTGAAATGGTTCTATGCTTCTCATAGATGAAATCTGTGCTGCTGGTCCTGCCCTTATAAACATTCAAAAGAATGCATACAAATACAGACAATGACCAATCCAGGCACCTAAACCACAACATCTTTCTAATGCTTAACAGTGACTCACGGCTCCACTGTCATACAAAAAATATTGTATTTCAAACAAAAAGACATTCAACAGAAGTGGATAGACAAAAAGCTAATAAGCAGTGAAAATGTTCTGTGTGTAATGATAGGGTAGAAATATCCCTTTGTCTGTTTCTTCCCCCTTGTCTTGCCATGCAGGAATTGTGACCTGTAACCATGCCAACGGTGAGTGCTGTTGACATGACTGCGGTACATACTACAACTAGTGTGAATTCTGTGCGAATGGAGCCTTTAAAAACAGTGTTGCCCTTTAGAGCAACTCCACACAGGAAAGTGTAGAGGGCTGACAGTCTCTTCCATCCCCATGCTACCTTAAAGGGGACCTATTATGCAAAATTCACTTTTACATGGTGTTTGAACATAAATGTGAGTTGGCAGTGTGTGTGTACACAACCACCCTACAATGTTAAAAGTCTACCACTCCTCTTTCTTATATTTCTAAAATCAAAATGTATGTGTAAAAATGAATGGTTTTTGTTTCTGCTCTAACGTGACGTCACCAACGACTGGTGACGGGCTCCACCCTATTATCATAGATCCTCCCTGAGTGATCTACACACAGTCTGGCATTTTTTTCTGCGCTGGAGCGGATACAGTGAAAATAATAATGTCTCAGCCTCGTAAGCATCATAAGTGTTCTGTTGTTGGCTGTAAAAGTGAACATAAGTGTCTTCATAAACTCCCAGCATCAGAGCCACTGAAGGAAATGTCATAAAGAAATTTGTGTATGTTTGTGCAAATCATTTTACACCAGACTGCTTTGTGAATGAGTGTCAATATAAAAAACAGGATTTTCAAAAAATTTGATTCTCAAGCATGGATCAGTACCAACTGTTCGAGTTCCAGCTTTATATCCTGAAGATGTCAGTATCGCACTTTTTGTGAATATTTGCAAATCACCTTTCCGAATGTGCTTGTCATTGTATTCATGGAGACCAGAGCCATGTCGGGGCGGGGAGCTGCAGCTCATTTGCATTTAAAGAGACACTAAAACAGCGTGTTTTTGAATCCACCCAAAAAGAAGCATTTACAAAATAGTATAATAAATGATCCGTGGGGTATTTTTAGCTGAAACTTCACAGACACATTCTGGGGACACCTGCAACTTATATTACATCTTGTAAAAAGGGGCATAATAGGTCTCCTTTAAAGTAAACAACCAGTCCAGAGAGAGAAGTCATACTAGCTGGAGGCAAACAGCAGGAAGGGGCTACCAAGCACAGTAATGCCAGTTACACACTGAGTGGATCAATAAGATATTACCTCTCTACCATGCCTGCTGATGTCCCATTGCAAAAAGGGGAAAACATACTTATCCTATAGGGGCTTCTTGCTAAATTTCTAGCTCCTTGAAATTTAAATTTGAGTTTTGTGCCTATAAATCCAAAAAAAATTATAAATACGACGGAAAACAATTCGGACAATTAGCCTACAACTCGTGCTGTGTGAGAAAGAATGTGACAATGACTATCTAAATCTTTAAGTTTTGCACTACTAGAATTTCATGATGTGGAACTAATGTTAAAACCTCTTACAGAACTAAATTCATTACTCACCTTAAAGCTTGACATAGCAAGGAATATGATGAGTTTGTTAAATCTAAAGTGGGGGCTGCTTCAGCTAAAAAGAGCCAAGCTTAACCACCAACTTTTGTTTAGCAATAACAAGAGGCAAATCATGTTCTTGGCTGTCGCGTAAACTAACAACTATTGGCTATTTTAAAAAAACAAAAAGAAAAAAAAAGGGACAAGAACTTTGATGTGTACCACTCCAACTACCTTTTTCGATACGAAATATGCCAGCTAGAAAATTAACTTGTTAACACAGGCAATTAACCAAATGCATTTACTGTTAATATAACATAAACCAGCATAAACAATTTTTGGAAAGGGTGGAACCTTTGTAATGTGCCCGCCTGGATAGATGCGCTGATGTTCTTATCTCAGTAAATAAAAGAATCTCTGCACACACAACACTTCTGTGATAAAATGATGGAGAAAGGACTTCTTAATGCTATATGGTGTACAAAACATGCCCAGATGTGACTTTTGATCGAAATCAGCCTATGTAAGGCACATTTTAATTACCACAGAAGCACGTCAAGACTATCACAAAATGAAGACAGACATTTTGTCTGCAAGTGCTCTTCATGTGGAGTTCAAAGTGGCCCTGACGCGAATCATGAACATGGCTTCACGATTGCTTTAGGAAAGCGAATAGCCAGTCTACTGGCAGATTGTGGAGAATTTAAATTTAATGTGATGTAATTCCCATAGCAATGAAAATTAAACACATATGGGGGCTAGTTTTTTTAATTAGTCAACCTCCCAGTTAGACTTTAGGAACAGTTAACGTGACTTGAATCGGTGCTATTTTAGTGCATTTCTATCTTTATACTGTGGAAGGCTTTGTTTGGAAAATGTTAAAAAAGCATTATAGGGTTACATTTTATTTTGTTTTCTTTCCTATGATGGAAATAAATACATGCGAAGGAGGGCGTGGCCAGGCCATGAGGATGCATGCCCGACGCAGAGTTGCCTAATCATCGGGAGAGAGATAAAGAAGGTGCCAGGGATGCCAGAGAGAGGAAGAGAGAGATGCATGTGCCCAAGTGTGCATGTGTTAAGTTCCTTTGTACCATTAAGGTTTACGTTGACTACTCAGCCAGTTCCTGCATCTTCCAGGACCATCCTTGAACTGTGTTACAATACATTTTGACAGGAAAAGTAGTGTCAAATTTCAGCAATTTCAAAATTTGCGATTTATCTCAATTAACTACAAAAAAATTATGTGATTAAAAACGTTAAATAGACAAATATCACTAATGTCAACACAAAAAATAAAACAACATTTATCAAGCAATTACATGGGGTTTTAACAAAGGAGCTCAGGGCCTGGGAAGGGTGGTTCCTCTGTCCTAATCACAACATTTGCACCTCTTTAAAGGTGGTCCCAATGGAGTATTGAAGGTGTTAACAACTAGCATGTCCGGCAGGATGCCATTTCAAATCATGTGCTGACAAGGGCTCAAGCATTCCCTGGAGTCCAAAGCAGAGACAAATAGTCATGTGCGATAAATAACTGCAATAAAATCTCTGTGTTTACGTGAGTGAGGCAAATAGAGAAGGAGACAATGGCAGACAGAAGAACATATACAGAGTAGCTCTGTTCCTTCCATCATCCTACTTTTCTATGGGGGTGCATATTCAAAGTGCAAAGAGGGACACAAAGAGATACTCAAATGGACAGCAAATATTTCTTAATCTCTATAAATATGGAAATGAAACCAAAAAAAGTGGTAACTGAACTAATATATTCTCAGCAGCAACCACTGCACAGACTGCACAGTGTTAGTTTTATCTCAGCCAGCGCAGCAAGGCTGCCTCAACTTGATAATTTATCAAAGATGGCAAAGCACGTTCTGTCACATTCATTTCACAGCCTAAAGAAAAAACAACCCTAGGACTAGAGGTGATGGCAAGTTTCACTAAAAGATAAATGGCAAAGCTGCCAGGGTGTTTGTGCGTAAACTTTATAATTGCTTGAGCCAAATTTCCATTCTTGCATACATGTAAACATTGTTATGCTGTGTGTTATGAATCTCCTTGCCTCCTCACTGATTTCTTAAGTAGACTGTGCTCTCAAAACCAAAGCTGATAAACCACAGAACAAGAGGGCTGTCTTGTCAAGTATCCAGAAACTTGGCGCAAAGCAAATCTGTCAAGCTTATTCCTTTCCGAGCCTCTTCCCAAATCATTCTCCTCATATACACATAATCTTTAAGCTATAGCATGCACTATATTAAAACAAATGTATTCACACCCCAAAAAAATAACAGCTGTTTCACAATCCTGCCCAGACAAATGTGAAAAATTTGGTATTCAATGGATCAAAAGAGAACTTTGTAATGACATGGATAAAAAAAACAGCCGTTTCACAATCCTGCCCAGACAAAAAATTAGGTATTCAATGGATCAAGAGAGAACTTTGTAATGACATAGATGAGAATGAGTCTTAACTTATCCATTGTTGAAAGTATTTACTATGAGGTTTAGCTAGAAGACACCAAAAACCTATAAGATATTAAGGTATGAAATACGGTTGGCTTGGTAATTAAGCCATATCATACACTCCATTGGGTTGTGACTTGTAATTGTACTGAATAATTAGCACCTCTGTGATTCGGCCATAGGAATGAGGCCACATGACAGAACTATTGTGAGAGTAATAGTGCTTTTATACAACAGTTCTATAAACAAAAAACAATACTGAGTTACTTTTACAGCTACAATATAGCTAGCTATTTTGTCTATTTTTGCTCTACTAATGAAAATAGATCCAAACGGCCAAAGCAGGATCAACCGTTGTGTGTCGCAAAGCAAAAGCCTGACAGGAGTGCAGCAATCACAGAAAAGTGGAGTGATACAACCAGTGAAGCATCCCAGTGCAGTTATAAGAAATATCAGCACTACTGGAATGCTGCTTATCCAAAAAAATGACACGCCCAATGCATAATACCTCAAAATGAAAGTGGAATATAAAGAGTGAAGTGGGGTATTTCAAACGAGCTAAAACATATCAGATGGTACTGGCTATGAATGCAACATTGAGAGAAAAATTACAACATGACAAACTTAGTTAACAAACACACAAACTTAGATGTATCAGTTTCAGTTAAAGTTTCAGACAGGTTATGTGCAACTGACCACAGCATATTCTAAACACACAACAAAGCCCAAGTAAAAATGAGGAAAAGAAAATTAACAAGTGTTCTTGTATACCATGGCACAATTGTGACACGATTGATGGGATCTGTGGTGGGCATACGGCAAGTGATTGTTTTTCCCCGAACCCCTGTAGAAGGCATCACGATAATGTGCTCCAGTGTGCTACGTTAATAACGTCCTGCACTTCAGAGATCTCCATCATTTTCAGGCCTGGACCGTGGCAAATTACACACTCTGGAGTACACTTTCACTCTTCACAGCGATCTAACACAGGCACAAAAATAATGGCTTTCAATCCGTGTTCTGAGACATCCTCTAAAGCTAGCATGGCACTAAATAATTTTATTCTACAGGAAAGCTGGTGAGATCAAGATATATATCTCTGCCTTTATTTTAAGTGGACGAGTTATCTGATCAACTCCAACAAAACATATAAGGTGGTGTTGGGCTAATAAGGGCCCTTTATCAGACTAAAGTGCTTTCATACTAAATGTTAGGTGCTGATTCAAGCTCAACTGAATGTACAGCTCAGCTTGATTAGTGTGAAAGCCATATACAGAATGAGTTTGCAACAAAGTACCACATTTTAGTCAATTCGAAAAGGAGGGTGTGGAGTTCAGTTCATGCAAACTGTAGTTGTTAAGATGTTGGTTTGGATCCATGCTTATCTGACCATAAAGCCTGGCTTTATTTGTGTGAAAGCAGTCTTCAAAATTTGAGCGTGCCAAGAACGTACAAGTCAGATTGAAAATGGGGATCAGTAGTTCAGTTCATGTGAGCTGCAGTAGATTGTGGTTGCTATGAACACAATCTGGTGAGTGAACTGCTTACTGCTATATGGAATCAATAAACAGCTTCCTGGGGTATTACTATTGATGTCAAAAGCATTTTGAAAACATATCGTAATTCGGAACAACGTTACAATATAAAAGCAAAGAAACAGGGAAAGGCAGGACGATCTAATTTGCAAACATAAAAAGTTTGAAAACTGCTAAAAAGATGGGTTCTGAAATGATACTGCTCAAAAATATCCACTGCAGAAGGTGGGATTTACAGATTTCCTGTCACTCAACTGGTAGAGCATGGCAAAGTCCCTTTAAGGCTCGTCAGATAATTTTGTGTCAATGTTTGAATTTCCTATGGATTAAAGCAGGATACAATTAGATACAATCTGCTTGAATGGAGAATGACTGAACTCCAAAAAGGTTGGTCAAGAATATGATCAAATAACATTTTATCTGACAACAATGGTATCATAAATTGTACTGCTTTAGCTCAGATCACAGAAAAAAAAAAAGATTTTTTATTTATTTTTTTTAGGCTGGTCCAGCTAATGCTTATGCGCATTTGAGTTAACTAAATCTAAAAGGCAATTGGCTCTGTTAACTGTATACCAGTGACCTTTCTGATCCTTTACTGTCATCTAGCCATACCAAGGTCTCAGGTTTCCAAGGTAACGCATGGAAACAAAAATGTGTGCTTTGAAAGCACTATGAGTAACTTTGGATAAAAGTGTCTGCCAAATGCATACAAATCTGAGATTATTTAGCATTTCTGCCATTTCAAGAATCCAACTTTAAGCAAAAAATAACTAAATAAAATAGTAGAATTAACAGTAGAAATAAAACAAGTAGAAACAGAAAGTAATAATAACTGCAAAAATCTATTTCAAAATGTGCCATTGTCATCTTTTTTTTCAATTTTATTTAGCAGCCAATCTGATCTGCTAATGAGTGTAAACATATCTCAAATTTTGATGAAACGCCTGTCCACATATAGTGCCCTCACAATGAAAAAGCACCAACACGAAGAGGGCCTCTGCAGCAAAGACAGAGCTCAGCTTTTAGAGTGCCCTTAAACGTATCCTGATGAGCAGTGTATCTGTATTCACTGACAATCTCTTCTCCAGACAGGAGACTAATGACTCTGCTTTTTCCATCTTTCAGACAGCGACAACTATGGAGAAGCACTCCTTCCTTTAACACAGACACTCCCTCTATCTCATTCTGCCAAACCACTCTTTCTCTAAGTGACTTAACACCCTCACAGCCCAGTAAATGAACCCTTTAGAAATGAGACACAAAATACCAGCCACCTCTGACCTTCAGTCACCATGGATGGTTGATAGCATCGCTAAATTCTACAGGCAATAAGGAGATTATACTGTCCTTGCAAGGGAAAAGGTGTGTCTCTGTGATCTGTGATTTTGCCAAGTAATACATGTTCCTGGATGATCATCCTAGTTGGTCCTGGAACAATGTTCCTATAAACCAATCAGATCAGATCAGATAGGGTAAGGCTTAGGGTTGAGGTTAGGGGTAGTTCATAGTTAGGGTAAGGGGATGGGGTTAGGACTATTTTTCTTTGAAAAGAATGTTGTCCAGGTCCATTAAGAACAGGTCTTGAATGGCAAAATCTGGTTGACCTTGCTTTGACCCCTGATCCACCACCACGCAACCAGTGCAGACATCCCATACTGCCTTTGTTAAGGTCTCTCTGTGCCTTATGTGACTTCTAATGGATGCAAAAAAGGACATCCTCATCAGTGCTCCTATTAAAACATTGGTGGTTGATCTTAATAGGGAAGAAGTTCCAAGCAAAGCCACGCAGCGTGAGAGAGATTTTCGCATCAAGAAATTCAGGGCTACAGAGAAAAGTATTAGGAGTGCGATGGACAAATCAGCAGGACTCACTTTTACCAGGTTTCAATAGGCCAGTGTTTAATCGCACATCTCGTTGCCCATAAGCTATTACTGACATCCCACATACACCCACACAACACTAGCACCTGTTTTGTTTGGGCTTGTGAATTAGTTTTTCCTAGCATACAGGACAAACAAAAGCACAATGAGTATGACTAAAAGTAAATCTCTTTTGAAGCAGTTTTTTTAGAACTTGAACTTTTAAAGCATCTGAAAAAAATCCACCTTCAAGGAACAGTTCACCAAAAATCTAAATTGTCATTTTTTATTTACCCCTCATGTTGTTACGAACCTGTATGATGTTATTTTTCCTGTGAAACAAAAATCAGTTTTTCAAGATTTTTGAAAATTGTTACGCAGCTCTTGCAATACCAGATTGATTATGACTTATGGTCAATTACTCACATAAAGCTATTAAACTGAATACAAAAAAAGTCATATGGACTACTTTTATGATATTTTTATAATGCTTTTTTTGTCCATCTTTTAAGAGCTTGACAGCCCTTGGTCACTATGAAAGGTCATTAACTGGAAGGGGCTGCAAAATGGTTCCTCAAAAATGTCCTACTCTTGTGTAGAACAAATGACATGAGGGTGAGCATATAATGACAGAAATTTAATTTTTGGGAGAACCATTCCTTTCAGTCTATTAAGTCTTCAGTTAGACTGATGGTCATTATTTCCTTACTCAAATCTTTGACTCAGAGGACAACTATTGTTCATCTTTCAGATCATCACTGCTCTATGGGGCACTGGATCCTCACAGGTTGTGGTAAATTGCAATACGAGAGCACCAACCACATGCCCACTTCCTCAAATGCAGGCAAGTGTGGCGCAGGCAGAGGCCCAACCTGAATACAAAGCAGTTCAAGGGGATGCATTTAACACACTAATGCTTCAGAAAGCAGGAGCTTCTCCAGGGTCACAGCTGCCATGAAATGCTGAGACAACACGGTAATCCAGAAAATATGACAGAGGGGAAAAAATAGCTGTTTACATGATGTACGTTTCTGAGGAGTTGGAAAAATATCAATGTGTAACAATCTAGATATTATAGGCAAAACAAAGAGACAGGATTTACTATCTAGCGCAGGAGAAATCTCTCACACACACGGTTGGGTCAAAAAATACTATAACAAAACTGCATACAAATACAGATGCCAAACATATATTTCAGGGGTCATTCACACAAAAAATAAAAATACAAATAAACAGAAATAAAATGCTATCATATACTCACCCTAAACATTTTTCAAATCTGACATTCCTCCATGAAACAAAAAGGATATATAGGTTTTGGAAGTCTTGGAATATAGCACACAAATCATATGTACTATTTTTTGGTGTTATGTCCTTTTTGGTCTTGGCAGTGTGAATCACATTTAATTTTCATTGTTTGGAAAAAAAAAAGTAGCTTGGTTTTCAAATTATATAAGGGATTATGTGATGAATGTTCTAGTTTTTGGGTTAAATATTAGGGCTTTAAAATGGGGCTTCCAATATAAAAATAATAATAATTTATATTTAAAGCCATCAAAACAAACACCATTAAATTCAACACTGGACTGTGTATCAAAGACATTTGAGACAAATGTTTTCTTTCAACATTTTTAGGCCCCAAATGCAATAAAATGGTCAAATATTATTTAGAGGCAATTTTATTATACTATTATACATTATTATACTATGTTACCAGCCCTAATATAAATAAATGCGATAATAAATGAGAAACAACCCATAAGAGATAACAGAGTGGGTTGTGGAAGTAAATCTAACAACCACAATTTTGAAGATTGTTGCCTTAAGAGACCTATTTAATCTGAGCAATAAATTGAAGAATAGAACTGTCAAAACCTTTGCCTCCTACACAATATGAAGACATTGTAGAAAAAAATGAAACTAGAGTACTCGGAGGAAATCTTAGAAAAGTACTGCAGAGTAGTTAAAATATTCCAAACAATATAAAGACCTGGTCTACAACATACCTATTCAAAATAAGTCTTCCAATTTTATATTTTATATATTACATTTATTAAATTAAGAAATTATGCAACGAAAAGCTGAAATGTTATTTAAAAGGATGACAATGGACTGGAATCATAACCTCTGAATGTCTGAATAGCTAAACTTGAGTAAATCTCACTGAATTTTAACATCAGCAAAATCAATGACTTGCAGTGATGCTGATTCAGTGTAGTACAGCAAGGAGACAGCACTGCATATACTGTATTTAGCCATATTAAAGAAATCACAGCACATTATAAGATGGCCCAGGTAGCCCTAATTTCATTTCATGGGACCTGAGATGAGCTTTTAATACATCTATGTAGTTACAGCTAGATGCTCCCGAAATTGGTCAACATCAAAATTGAAAGGACAAATTGAAAATCAAACAAAAATTAAATTGAAAACTGTAAACTGTATTGACAACTATTAAGTCGATTAGTTCACCTCTGTGGCCCATTCCTATCCCCAACTACTCTTTACAATGCAAGTTACAGGTTTCAAGTTCTTGTTATCCACAAAAAAAAAAAAAAAAAACACAGACAGTGGGGAAATAAAACAACAGCTAAATCAATATTATTTCATAAATGATGTGCCCTGTATAATCCAAAAATCCCCAGAGAGGTTAAGTGTGTGGAAAAAAGTAAGCAATACATTTAGGGCACAAGGCCATCTGTTACAGCCCATCCAGGGCTTAGAGCATAATGGCCACTGAGGCAAGCATGTTATTATGAAATGAAAGGCAGTTCACATGTAATGGAGAGCGAGTGAAAGTGTGTCACACCATTGCTATTTATCCAAAGATGCTCGTACAGCACAGTCGAGTGAAGATGGTAGCATAACATTGAACAGAGATAACGTTTTGGCTAATTAAAGCTCGGCAGGAGGGAAGCCTGCAGCATTATCTTGCTACAGTCAGGATATCAAAGCACTATGGAATACAAAAGCAACTGCTGTGAACTGCTGTGTACTACTGTGACTTGACAATTTGAAACAATATATAAAAATATGGAAAATATGGACCTGCTGAGCCTCCATCACCAGAATATGGTGTTTTCACTTAGAGAAAACACATGGGCCATGTATCCGTCCATAATAAAAGCAAAAAAAGAAGCCCAACCTGCTCGATTGGTTATGTGACTTTAAGAGACTGTGACAAGAGCTCTACAAAAACTACAGCACAGAGGACAGCGCTATCAACAAAAACATCCAACTCGATGAGAAGAGAGAGGTGAATGTAGCTATCCAATAAGGCATTTTCTCTGTAAACATACACAATAGGTAACAGGAAGAAATGGCCACAGCAAATATTATTTTGCAAAAAAGCTCTTTTTTCTCAATTCCCTTTTAGAGACAAGGCGCTGAATGAAATGTAATGAACTGTTAAACACAGGTTATCCACGTGGCTGGAAATCATGAGCTGCTCAGATTCTAAAATGGAAGTATATATTTAATTAGGTAATATTAGGACTGCACGATTTGGGGAAAATGTCATATTGCGATTATCAAGGCTAATATTGCGATATGCGATATAATATACAAATGGTATCATGTGTCAACTTGCTTGTTATCAAGGAAAATGCTCAAATAGATTACTGATAATGCTGAAATGTGTATTTTTCAACTCAAATATACAAACTAGCAACAACAACTATAAACGCACAGCGTTTTCAAATTAAAATATTTTTACAAAATGAAATAACATCTTTGCATTCCTGCAAACTTGTTATTTTCTAAATATTACACCTAAATAAAATGGAACAATAAATAAGAACATAAAAATTTTCATGAAAATAAGATTGTCCAAACAAACAGGGACATTTAATCAGGATGTAACGTACTTTCTATAAACTCTTTTGAAAAGGAAACTGGATATAAAAGTGTGGTTCACTCAAACCACTAAAACTGTTGTTGTTGTTGCTGTTGTGTTATTTTTTTAAATGACCAACTGGTATTTCCAAATCCTCTTTCTAAAAAGTTCTACTTATCGCTGGTACCTCTTGTCCAGTGTGTGATCATTTTCTGAAATCCCACTTTGCTAACGGTGCATCATGACTCTTTATATCTCTGTGAAGACTTGTCATATGGCATGACACTTGCAAACACATCTGTAACTGTGCTTTGTTTACTGGGCTTTTTAATGTAGTTTTAGTCATTGAAAAGTGTTGACATTTTAGTCATATTTTACTAAAATCTTTTGTCATTTTAGCCACATTTTTCACATAAGATTGATCTTGTCATGATAATCTCATCACTGATGCTACACGTTGCGCTGCAGACAGCGGGGGTGAGAGACGAGCGTCTCCGTGTTAGAGTGCGCATCACCCGGCGGAACTTTATATCTCTCCCGGTCTCGACTCCCGCTCAGATTGGGTTATTCCACGATTGGTTGAAGCAGCTCTGACAGCACCGAGAATGACAGTTTTGGAGTTTGTGTTTATTTACCTGGCACGCCCCCGTATAATATGAACTTGAATTAAGGAGGAAAAAGATATATCGCCATGCTGTGATATGTGTTTCTATCAGACACTAGAGATGCAGACAGCGGGGGTGAGAGAGGAGCGTCTCCGTGTTAGTGTGCATCACCCAGCGGAACTTTATATCTCTCCCGGTCTTGACTCCCTCTCAGATTATATAGATAATATGAACTTTAATTAAGGATGAAATAAAGATTGCCAAGCTATGATCGGTGTTATTTTTTCTGGCCACCAGTTCAGTGTCAGTCTGCTCGGCGTCAATTTTCACCTGATTTCCACGCTGCACACCGGAAACTCACATGACCACACGTGCCACTCCCTAAACTGAGACTGACTGGTCATCTTTTTATTAGCGGTGTAGAAAATGGGCAAACAGCTCTCAGAGAGAATGGGCTGTCACGTCCACACATGCACTTATTTATTTAATCGCAGCATTTTGCCGTCATATAATCGCACAGGCTGACATCGCGATTGCGATATGATTTATCGTGCAGCACTAGGTAATATTAAACATTAATTCAACGTGCTAATGGCGTTTGTTATGAAAAGAAGCAAAACCACTTTGGGTATTATTAGAAGAGTTGTTCAGCTTGAAGATGACATTTAAATCTGGCTACTTCATATCACTCTCGTAACACACTGGTTACATTTCTCATTTCTGGACTGTACAGGTATTTTCATTACGTGCTTTGTGTATCACGGTCAGTTCTGGTCTTGTTGGGGTTGTCTATTTTTATGTTTATATCCATATTCTTAATTCACAGGCCTAATGTCTGCTTACTGTATTTAACACATCACAACCGATTAATTAGCAAGCTCTCCTCTCTCAGGGATTCATATGTTTATTACATTTAGTCAATAATATAATCTTTAACTCAAGTGACTAGACATAAACTTTCGATTGGTTGTGAAGACACTAGATAAGGTCCAAACTTTGACAGCATGACTAAACGGGTGACTGGAAACCCATCCTCTGCTCTAGAGAACTCTTTGCTTAAAAAGACGTGTAAATGGCAGAACGGCTAATATTATGTATTCATTTATATCTGTAAAGCACTCATCTGATATTACAATTTTAGGGGAAATTATCTTAAAGACGTAATATATATTAAAAAGTTAACTTCAGACACATTTTTAAAGCCAGGATTGTAAAAACAGCTATTTTAAATTTTGTGTTGGGCAACTAATACACAACTAATATATATATATAAATATAAATATATTTATTTATTTTATTGTGGTGGGGCCAGTGAAAATATGGCAGGGCAAGTAAACCAATTTGAACAACTCACCTGACTAGACCATCTTCCATTCAACACTTACAAGAATATCTCAAGATCCTTCAAATCAACAATAATCTGCAGCTACTGTTCAGAAGACAATATGAGACATAACACCAGCTAACCAGACAACAGGGAATAACTTATCCTTGGATCTATAGATGAAGGCATCCTCTGATTTCATAAATGAAACAAAAGGTTTCAGGTTTTGGAGAAGCAGCAAGCTGAAATGCTATATTCCTTCTTTTGGTCTCTCTCAATATCTAATGGAGCGCTGTACCTCTGGTGTATTCAGAGGCAAAGAAAGCAACAAAAGGCCATAGAGTGGCATCTCTGTGATTCAGTCAGAGGCAAGCTGAAGCTGCTATTGACATTAGCTTGATCTTAGTACATCCATAAAGCCGCCTCGGAGAGCAAAACAGCCAACTAAAGCAGATGGGCCCAAAAAGAGCATTTTTTTCATTAAGACCAAAAAAAGCTAAAGATTATCCTGGGTGCAATGCAAATGTCAGGTTTCTGTGTTTGAATAAGCATCACTGTGGTGGTTGTTAAATTCATTCCCATCATTTCTAAACAAAAAACTATTAAATCACAAAATGCAATGCTAATCTTTGCTCTCAGTGAGTTGAATCCATTCAAGAGGCTAAAGATGGACACTATATAGCCAACAGTATGTGGACACCCAAAAAACATTAATATTATGCTTGTTGAGCATTTCATTTCAAAGCATTTGCATTCATATGAGTTGGTTCTAGAATGTGTCTCAATTGGAATTAAGAAGCATATGCAAACACGTTAATTAGTAGGAGTATCCACATCTGGCCATATAGTGTATTTAAATACTATATTTTCTTTACTAATAATAGTATCTCAAATAGACCAAGAACTCAAATAACTAAAGGCCATTGTTATAAAGGGGATGAGTATCAGACTTGCTGAGGTCAGTTAACACAGAAAGGGGAGATATGGGCCACAAAAGCCCATGGGTCGATAAAAGCCAATTTCACGTACATCCTCGGTGAGCCAGACTCCTCTCACCTATAAGTTAATTAGAGACCGTTTTAAACAAGTTCAGGTATGGATTTCAATACGTTTGTATTTTTTTTATTTTATTTTTACGAGGACAATTGAAACAGAATTTGCCAACTTTAAATTTTTCAAGCAGCACTGGGATGTCTGGCTTTTTTAAACATCCACGGCTTAAAAAATTACTTCAGTAACTGTAAAAATAAGAAAATAAATCATATGTATGATTCTTTCTGCATCATTTTGAGTGCAAAGAGTTTAAATAGGAGAATCATGATGTATTACCACAACAATCTTTTTTTAATGCCTTTCTCATTAATTAGCAAACATGAATGGACTGCAATTTATTTTTGGTTCCTTTGTAGTGTGCACATATGTCATCACAGACAGCAGAGAGGGCGTATGAGCAGAGAGTGTGCCTGCAGCCTGTCTCTTCTCAAAATGTTTGCTAAAGCGGAGAAAAACATTTTGGGGAGCAGGCATGAGAAATCAGTCAATATTCAATAAATATGCATGAGGACTGCATGCAGCACTAGCTAAATGCAATTCCTCTAAATCAAGCCCTTGATCACACAGAGAGACTAGAACACCTCTGCATCCTTTTTACTGCTCCTAATCTTGTCTTCGGTGAAAAAAATAAACCTTGATGGACACCTTACAAAATCTAACATGTGCTGCTGACAAAATGTCAGATTTGTATGTATGAAAGTCTACTTCAAATATACACTGCAAAAAAAAAAATTAAAAAAGTATTTTTATCTTATTTTCTGGTAAAAAATGTATCCTTAAAACAACAAAAATACTTGAGAATCAGAACAGCATGAGATATTAATTCTTGTTTTTTGAGAAATCTAACAACATTTGGTGTGGTTCATTCTCAAAATAAGAAAATATCAACTTGTTTTCCATATGAATCAAGTATTATTTCTTATCCAATTGGCAAATGTAGTTTAAAAGTATAAACATATCTAAACTTTGTAAGATTTCCCTGAAAACAAAACTTTTTGCCATTTATTGTTTTAGTTGTATCTTTAAGAAGTTTAGAAATTTTACTGGAAAACAAGACAAAAATACTTTTTTTGCAGTATATACCATTTCAGATGTGTGAAACTTTTAATTCCATATTACATTTTATTAGTTCCATCAGTGAACTGAAAAGGTACTGTTAGTTTAGAGCTAGTGTAGGTTTAGTACTATTGCAGAACATAAACCTGAGGGTTTGCTTTAATGTTGAATCTAATTTAAGCCACATTTGTGCAACAGAGAAAACACATTTCTCTGAACCTCAAATGCTCAGATAAGCTAAATGTTAAGCCCCAAAATTAATGCACAACCACGACAGCATAAACTATTCTAATTACATGGCAGCTACACAAATAAATTATTCGATTAATGTACTTGATTAAATACAAACCAATTAAATAATGCAGAGGGATGCTGCTCAGTACTGGCTTCAAACTAAACCCTCCACATTCACTTTACTTTTAATTTGATGACAATGACTGAAACATTTTCATTTCAACTATGAAATTGGCACAATGAAGCATTGTAATGCTTCATAAACAGAGTATTTCCAAGCATGTGGTTTGGATCCTAATCATGGTACACATCATATATAATCTGAAGCAAATGTAAACAAGTGATAGATGTACAGTCTGTTCAGTGTGTCTATCGTCAGCCTGTAAAACTCTAAAAATGTATCTTTCCAAAAAAAGCTTAGTGGACAGGAAAACATGGGTTAAAAAAAAAGTTGTCATGACCTAGAACTTCCTACAAGTCAGTACAACCCATTATCCCACACAGCCTAATTTTCATTTGTGTCAATTTAAAAATGGTGTCTGCCTTGACAAGGTCCATGCCAGAAGATTAGAATTGGTCTGAAAGAATATAAATGTTTCTACAGAATACACAGATACAGTGGTAAAGGGTGAATGGTGAAGTAAGCGTTCTTACCTTACGACCATCGCTGGCATGGCAGTTGACGTTTAATGGCGTAAGCAGTGCCATGAGCTTCTCTTCATTTCCGCTCCTGAAGCAAAGCAGCAGTTTTTAAAGGATAAGGGGGTATAGTAAAACAGAAAAAGCTAACACAGTGAAATTCAGAGAAGAGGAGAAGTGAAAAGTAAAAGTAGAGATGGGAGAGATAGTGGAATAGTCCAGAGAGGAGGAACATGTAAGATAAACAGCATCTGTCAGAAGACTTAATTCATGGAACAAAAAAACACAACAAAGTACCTTTAATACAATGTCCCTAGGCAAATTAAACTAGCCAGATTTGTGTTATTAGCGATTAGAGTGAGTCTTCCTCATAAAGCGATGAGGAGATGAGAGCCTGTGGTCGGCCAAGGATTTGGCTCAATAGCAAGTACCAATGAATCCACACTGCCTCACCAACAGGCCAAGCGTGACTAAATATGACAGTGCATGACTTGCTAGGCCTGCCGTGACTACAGCCAAAAACCTCCTGCTGTCTTGGGCCAGATGCCACTTTAATCAAAGTTGATCGATGGCAAGAAGAAATATTTGCTTCAGAAACAGGCCAGGCTCCTTTCAGAGCCTTGGTGCTCCTGTGCTGGAACGTGTTGACAGTTGATTTATCAGCAATGGCCACAACATAATGGAAACATAATTTTTTGTCTTTGCAAACAGTCAGGGTCTTAAACTACAGCAAAACAATTGCAGACTTGAGTCGATTCTTTCCAAGTGACCAAGTGTACCTGATCAACATGCACATAAAGCACAAAAAGCATACAATAGCTTTCCCGTCTTTCTGGTCAAGCCTTGCCAAAATCCCCTAAAAAAAAAAACCTAGGGTTGATTCCTCCCCAGTTGCTCTGGTCTCCCTCTGCCAGTAAATACAAATAGCTGGCTTCAGTGAAAAACACGATATCCTTCATTTAGATGCAAGCTATGCTGCAGAGATGGAAAAACAGGACTGGCCATGAGATTACAACTGGGAAGAGAGGCTGAGGAACAGGAGGGTTTCATCAGTCTTCATGATGTTGAAGATTGGAGATTACCACTAAAATGAGTGCAGGATACAAGTCAAACTTGCCTTTCTCTTGTCTATCTGCTTTGTCTATCTTCCAATCAACAAGTCTCTACAAGGGAATGAATAAAGAACAACAATAATAACAACTTAATTCATAGAAATACTCATGCTGCAATCCAAGCGGGGGGATTGAGATAAACATAACTGCACAACAATGAAGCCCCCGTAACCAAATTTCTTCCTAGTGATCATGTTGGAGAGAGTTACAAGGCCTTTGTAGTTCCTTTTCTCTCTTCGCTCTCTCTTGATCATTAAACAACAAGAGTCCTGATTTGTATCCATGCTGCAGGCTTTGCCTGAAGGCAGTGCTCCGAAAAAGGGGGCAAAGCAGTGGAGATGTAGACCTGGGCATGAAAAGAATCATCTTTCTCCCTGTGACACGCAGCAAGGCAGTGACTGCTGGGATTGCCTTTGTGTCACGTGTTTCTAGAAGCAGGCCTGTTTCTCCATGGCTACTTGTCCCATGGTAACAATCAAACCTGGAAATAGAGGTGTTTGGTGAAATGGAGTTTCCCTACACACTTGGAAGCAACAGGTAGGATGACAGAATTTGAAGTTTTGAATCAATTTCGCATCCTCCTCTGGTTCCACTTGCAGCTCTCAGAAATCTATTTAAAAAAATCCTGCCGAATTTGCTAAATTTAATAAAGCATTTTTCCTGTGGCATGATGCTAAATAGAAACTGTGCCAAATGGGCTGTCTTCTGTGCAGGATGTGGGCACCTCCAGGCAATCACATGCACATATAAAGAGACATCGATTGAGTCAGACATCCCTGACCCTTACGGCACCTTCTTTGACACATGCCTTAATCCATGTGCACCGACAAAAACAACAACATGTAAGGAGTGAAAGGGGGGGGGAAGAATAATTGGAGAAAGGGTGGATAGAAGGGGAAAAAGGTAGAGGAAATAGGGGGACAGGGGTATGAGGGGGTGTTTGACAACATGTACTCACCTCGCTGCTTCCAGGAGTTCGTCCTTCTTGTATTCACCTAAATAATTACAAAAAATCATGGTGTCAGAGACAGGCAGGATGAATTACGTACAGCCAGAGTCACTAAGTAGCAGCGGAAAGCCAGCAGCCCCACACCGAGACAGACAAGCTCAAACACACGCACACGAGAGCATCAGTGCACCAACACTGCCTTGCTGTTTCTTTTAATCTGACTCACTCCCTCTCGTACTCTCTTCTGTTGGCAGCGTAGCTGAGCGCGCACCTCTCTCGCCTGATGAAACTGTGACGTTGGGCAGATTGTGGACTCTGCATCGGCAGTGTCTTGGATATGGCAGGCAAACTGATGCATATCCCTGTTCACTCCACAGATTAATTGGCTCTATTTCTCAGGCAGAGACAGCATGCACTGCACACACAAAAACACCCCTCCTCTTGTATACAGTAAGCCCAACCTCCCTATACCTCCTCTCCACTGTCTATTTTATGTTTGTATAGGAGCCATTGCTGTGATAACATAAGGGAAAGGAGGGAAATAAGTAATAAACAACCCCCCACCCCCTTACTGGCAATATCCAGCCTCTCAGCCAATCAGAGTGACACGACTAATTCAGCTGTGATTTTCCCCACCCCCACATGTGCGCTCACTCGCTCTCTGTACCAAAGCTTTGTGGAGACAAGAGAAGCAAGTAATAAGGGAGGGGGTGGAGGATGCAAAAAGAAGTGGCAAAAGAGGGAGAGTTAAAAAAAAAAGAAGAAAAAAAAAGAGGAAAAGCAAGTGAAAATGCTGTGAAGAGGTGGATGGCATGACATATGGGCGGCATGCAGAGGGGGGTGTTTGAACAAAATAATGGCGAAAAACAAAACACCGCAAATACTTTGTAAGCTGGGCTTGTTTTGTGCTTTGTGGCGCTTGTAAACAAAAGGTTGCAAAAGCACAGAGTGGGAAAGGATGGTAATAAATTGGATTGGGACCTAAGCGGTTCTTGTAAATAACTGTTTCCTTTTAAAAAAAAATACTGGAATCGTAGGAACCGCAAGTCATTATTTTACGACTACTTTGACTGTGTTGTGTACTCAATGACACTAAAATTGACTGATTGTGGTTATAGAGATACTTGTAGTTATAGAGATATTAGGAACAGAGCTTTGCTCTTATAAATAGCGCTTAAATATTATAAACTATAATAAAAACAGTACTTAAAAATATATGCATATATACACAAAATATAGTAAGGCTATATGGCAGGGGTGTCAAACTCATTTTAGGTCGAGGGCCATATTGGACTAAGCATCACTGTATGAGGGCCGAGCTGTTAATATATTGCATTCAGATAGTATTCAGCAACCACTTTTTTTTTTTTTTTCACAATTTGTAACGTCTTATGCTAGAATGCATTATTTTATTTTTTCACATCAATCTACACTCCACACCCCATAATGACAAAGCAAAAACCAGACTGATAAATACATTTACTAAAAATAAAAAACTGAAATATAACATTGATATAAGTATTCAGACCCTTTGCTATGACACTTGAAATTTAGCTCAGGTGTATCCCATTTCACTAGATCCTCTTTGAGATGTTTCTACAATTTGATTGGAGTCAACTTTTGGCAAATTCTATTGATTGGACATGATTTGGAAAGGCACACACTTGTCTAAGGTCTAACAGCTGAAAATGCATATCAGTGCACACACCAAGCCATGAGGTCAAAGGAACTGCCTGCAGAGCTCAGGAGACATGATTGTGTTGAGGCACAGATCTGGAGAAGGCTACACAATGTTTTGGCTGCATTGAAGGTTAGCAAGAGCACAGTAGCCTCCATAATTCTTAAATGAAAGTTTGGAACAACCAAGAATCTTCTTAGTGCTGCACTCAGCCAAACTCAGCCAATCAGGGGAGAAGAACCTTGATAAGAGAGGTGACCAAGAACCCGATGTTCACTCTGGTTGAGGTCCAGAGATCATGTATGGAGATGGGAGAAACTTACAGAAAGACAGCCATCACTGCAACACTCCACTGATTTGGGCTTTATAGCAGAGTGGCCAGCCGGAAGCCACTCCTCAGTGCAAGACACATGAAAGCCCACTTGAAATGTACAACAACAAAAAACAGGCACCTAAAAGGACTCTCAGATTGTCATGAAATTAAGATTGAACTGTTTGGCCTCAATTCCAAGCGTCACGTCTGGAGGAAACCTTGCACCACTTATCACCAGCGCAATACCATCCCAACGGTGAAGCAAGCGGCAGGGACTGAGGGACTGGTCACGGTGGAAGGAAAGCTAAATGCAGCAAAACACAGAGATAACCTAAAAGCTGGGCACACCTATTTTTGAGCAGTTTCTCCCATTCTACTTTGCAGGACCTCTCACGGCTACATCAGGTTGGATGGGGAGCGTCGGTGCACAGCAAATTTCAGATCTCTGTCTGGGCTCTGGCTGGGCCACTCAAGGCCATTCAAAGTTGTCCCGTAGCCACTCCTTTGTTATCTTGGTTGTGTGCTTAGGGTCATTGACTTGTTGGAAGATGAACCTTCGCCCCAGTCTGAGGTCCAGAGCGCTCTGGAGCAGGTTTTCATCAAGGATGTGTCTGTATATTGCTGCATTCATCTTACCCTTGATCCTGACTAGTCTCCTAGTTCCTGCTGCAGAAAAACATCCCCACAGGCATGATGTTGCCACCACCATGCTTCACTGTAGGGATTGATGAGTGGTGCCTGGTTTCCTCCAGACATGATGCTTGCAATTCAGGCCAAAAAGTTAAATCTTTGTTTCATCAGACCAGAGAATTTTGTTTCTCATTGTCTGAGAGTCCTTCAGGTGCCTTTTGGCAAACTCCAGGCGGGCTGTCATGTGCCTTTTACTGAGGAGTGACTTCCGTCTGGCCACTCTACCATACAGGCCTGATTGGTGGAGTGTTGCAGAGATGGTTGTTCTTCTGGAAGGTTCTCCTCTCTCCACAGAGAAATGCTGGAAATCTGTCAGAGTGACCATCAGGTTTTTGGTCACCTCCCTGACACTGGCCATTCTCCCCCGATCACTCAGTTTGGCCGGGCGGCCAGCTCTAGGAAGAGTCCTGGTGGTTCCAAACTTCTTCCATTTAGGGATGGGAGGCCACTGTGCTCATTGGGACCTTCAATGCTGCAGATATTTTTCTGTACCCTTCCCCAGATCTGTGCCTCGATACAATCCTGTCTCAGAGGTCTACAGACAATTCCTTGGACTTCATGGCTTGGTTTGTGCTCTGACATGCACTGTTAACTGTGGGACCTTATATAGATAGGGGTGTGCCTTCCAAATCATGTCCTATCAACTGAATTTACCACAGGTGGACTCCAATCAAGTTGTAGAAACATCTCAAGGATGATCAGTGGAAACATGATGCACCTGAGCTCAATTTTGAGTGTCATGGCAAAGGTTGTGAATACTTATGTACATGTGATTTTTTTTTTTTTATTTTTAATAAATTTGCAAATATTTCAAACAAACTTCTTTCACGTTGTCATTATGGGGTATTGTAGAATTTTTAGGAAAATAATGAATTTAATCCATCTTGGAATAAGGCTGTAACATAACAAACTGTGGAAAAAGTGAACTGCTGTGAATACATTCCGGATGCACTGTATATAAGGGAGGTTAATTAAATGGAGGTTCCATTAATTAGTAGCAGAGAATCAAGGAACAATACTGACAGAAAAAGACAACCACTCACTGCTCTGGGCTGAATAGGTTAAGCAAATCGTCTAAAATCGAACATTAATGCAAAGAAACCGTTTTTACTTTAAATTGCAAACCCGCTTAGTAAAACCAATAATTCTGGAAATAATAGAATAGTTATTACTTATATTTATCCTTATACGGGTCCATGTTGTCATTATTGCCACGAGAGACTTGCACAAACTTCACAGTGGGATGGGTTGCCATGGCACTGTTGTGAAGACATGAGGGGCATTCACTGATAGGTGTGCATTCGCAAGTGCTGAATGTCGTGCGTAATTAAAAGAATTTCATCATATCGATGCAAAAGCTTAAATGAACGTGAATGTTTTTAAGTATTTTTTTTACCCCATCAAATTATCCAAATTTGGAGTTCAACATGTTTGACAAACCCTGCTATAGGGTATAATATAGTTAGGATAAATTATTAGGTTCTTCTTAAAGTAATGAAAGAATTGATACTGGAACTCTTAAGGAATCATTTGTTCCATTTCTTATGAATAACTTCCCTAGTAATAAACCAAAAAAAACAGTATGACTGGAACACTCATTATATCCCTATGTGTTAGTCAGGCCAATGGCTTTGTGTTCTCACAGAGAGGGCGGCCAACCTTTGAGCCTAACAACTTCCCCCAAAGAGAGATTCTAATGAAGTGCAGAGCACAAAACACAAAAATATTGCAAATTATTCCCAAAAATCCAGAGGGGTAGCAAAAAAGACCTAAGTTATAGAGCGAGTTTAATAAAAACCATACATTTCAGTGTGTTAAAATATCTCACAGCCTGAGAAATTTAAACTGTGACACTTGACAGTTAATTACTTAAATATATATATGTTGGGGGGCATAAGAAAATGGTTTGAGTTCCAGGGCTGAGAAAGAATGTTATAAGGAACATTGCTAACACCGTCCTACATTACAGAGAAATACTAAACCGTAATAATGACCCTTTAAAATATACATTTTACAAGCGCACACACGAAGCAAGTCGCAGTGACACAGGTAAAAACTGTAATGATTCTTAATGTGTCAGAAAAACCAGCAAGGAGACTGCATGAACATATTGTTAATTTAAAGAGAGAAATTAGGCTTATGCTGACAGAAGATGATCTCTGTGATTAACGATGGTCAGAGAGATCGCCAGTAGCTGATGCCTTTGATGATGTCAAGATGACATTTGGCTCGTTTTCCCATTGATCTATTAAATTATTATTATTATAAAATGTATATTACAAATAATTTGCCCTTGGACACTAAGACACTCGCTTGAAGAAACACACTTTATAATATTATTAAGTCAATGACAGAAAAGCCATTTATGCGCATGTATGACGTGCTTCTAGGGATCTCACTATTTGTTTCTGCAGTCCAAATTGTTTTTTATGAGTGCTGCAAATGACCTCAGACATCTCACCTCAGGAGGTGCTTTGAGTTCAGTTCAGTTTATTTACACAGATCCGTTAATTGTGAACGTAACTCTGCAGCTTGTAAAATAATACAAACTATATAAAATACAAAAACACATTCAGCTCGAACCATGATTTAAATTTCAGTGATTATCATCATAATTATTATTTTTACATTTCTAATTGTTTTTATGCCTTCATTTGTGTAAGCAATTTTCTGCCTGCATGTTTTGACGGATTCTTGCCAACGGTAAATGGAAAGGTGGTTATGTGTGTATATATATATATATATATATATATATATATATATATATATATATATATATATATATATATATATAATTGTATCACTTTATTATTTATTTGCTTTTTTGTTTGGAGTGCAATTTGTTTTAAATTTTTATAAATGAATTATGTAATTTTCAATGCAAAATCACTAAAACAAGAATATTTAATATCGTGGAGGGAACAAAATAAATTGTATCACACACATGATATAATTTTCCTGGATAACGAAATACCCGACAGGTAGAGAGTGCACAGATGAAGTAGCTTCATTGCCAGAGAGATGTTGTCAGCTGTTGTAAAGCCATCTTTCAACACACATTTTAAAGGCACATTTAAATGGTTCATTTGAACTTTTACTTAAAATAAATATAAAATAAAGTTCAAAGTTTGAAATCAAGGTGTCTTGCTTTAATTTCTACGCATAACCCTAATCCTGCACAATGAAAATTATCTGATAGTACCACTTAGCCTCCAACCAGTGGTAATGGTGTTCGTCATTTTGAGTTTGAGCGGAAAAGTGTTTTAGACAGTTAAAAGTCAAGTAATTTGTAATGTGATTACTTTTTCAATTAAGTAATTAGTAAAGTAGTCTGATTACAATTTGATTATTAGTAATTTGTAGTGGATTACTATTTTTAAGTAATTTACCCAACACTGGTCTCCGAAAACCGATTAACAGATCAGCTATTATCGCAAGTTCCTTTTATCGCATAAAACTATGATTACATTTTTTTGTGAACATTTTTTATTAAATGTAATTTAATATAAAGATGTAAAAAGGTTGAATAATAATTAAAAGAAATAGCTTTCCTTAAGTATCATGATGACAAACACCACAAAGTTATAGCAAAACATTTAGTAAAGGATTTATATTCGGTTTGTTTTTTTTCCAGACACTCCGTCTCCCTGCCTATCCCTTCAGGATGTGAGCAAATGATCATTTCCTCACTCTTCAAACACTGTCACTGAACCAAGGCCTAATCTCGTCTCACTGAAGCACAGAGTACACAGGTTGCTTGAATTTTAGTATATTTTTGTGTGGGTGGGTACGAAAGCAACAACTCAAAGTAAACATGCGCAGCCTGAGGACAAATGACCTGCCTTTGATTTCCGGGTCGACACACTGATAAAGTACACTCCGTAAACTGATAGAGTGCACTTCAGTCTCCCACTGGAAAAGGAGTTTTGTGCATGAAGCACAGCTCTGAGTGAAGAGAAGGTTAGGGAGAACAGGCAAGGTGACTGGACCCCTGCCTAGCTGGCTTCAGGAATAAGGATTTTAACAGAGAAGTGTAGGTGGTGTTGCATCGTAAAGGTGTTCTCCACGTACACCTAGGGTTTCTCAACAAACACACTTTCCTTGAGTTAAGATGGGAAATCAAGGACAAATCCTTTTTGCTGTGCCAACAATGTTTCTTTCTGGAGCCTAAATAAACACTTGTAAGATCAGCTTAATTACCTCTTCCTACAACGTGTTCGCCAACATCCCCCTTTCATAACACCAAGGGGTTTAAAAACATCATTATTTACTCTTCAGCAATGTTCTTTTATTGGTTTTTGATTCGGTGGAAATAAAATGCATTTAAAGGTGCAGTACGCAATTTGAGTCATTCTGGAAGTTCAACGAAATGCAGTTGAATTAGACATGCCCCCTCTTTTCAACTCTTTTCAACCTTTTTCAACTGTTATGAATCTAAAGATCACGTTAAACCTGAATGAACCGCTTCAACTACTACACAATGAAAACGTACAAAATGATTGACAGGCAGAAAGCACATCAAAGTCTTCTGATTGGCTGATCAAAGAATGTGACCACAGGCTGTTTACACAGTCTAGCACTCATATCAGTCTAGAGATATCTCAGGACACTTATTTCAGTGATATCTTTCAGGGAGAAGGAACATTCTCAGCATACCATTCCATAAAAAAAACACCTTTAAGTTGAACGACTTATTGAAATTGTTGCTTTGAATGTTTCATTATCAATTAGCATAGATCTTTCTGTAGTTGGTTTGCAAAAAATATTTAGAGAAAATCATGAGAAAGGTTGTGAAAAATGAATATATATATATATATATATATATATATATATATATATACATACATATACATATACATATACATACATGCATGCATACACACATATACACACACACATACACATTTACTTCTTACATGAAGATTTTTGCCACAAAATTTGGTTGCCACAATTCAGTCTTTAAACACAAAGGCTCATGTGAAATGCACTTTTCTTCAGAAAGATTTGCAAATCCACATAAACTGTACTGAGCCACAAAATTAATTCCACCCACTTACTTAAAATTGACAAAGAACAAGCCTAAAAACAAATTCAATCAAATGCATTGATTTGTCCATTCATCTCATTCTAACTAGCTTTTGAGATATCCACGATTTTAGTGAAATTTAGAATCTCTGCTCCAGTGATGCAGACTGGCCTTAGGGTAATGTTAGAGGTCATTTTAGATAACTAGAAGCCCAGCAATATGCAACCCATTACAGGTCTTACTGTTTCATTTGAACTGAATGGTCAGTGTAAAGAAAATATTTCAGACTGTACAATTAGCTTAGGCCAGTCTGTGATGAAATGCATATCTGCTCTATTATCAGCCATTTTACCAAATGTTTCATTCTTCTTCATTACAGGCCAGTTTTCAGACTTATGCCTAGCTCAGACTGAAAGATAAAAAAAACAAAAAAAACAACATCAATTAAAATTTTTAAAGGGACAGTTTACCCCCAAAAATATAAATTTTTATTCACCTTCATGTTGTCTTAAACCCATATGACTTTCTTCCATGAAACTCAAAAAGGTTTGCTGGCAGAATGTCAAGCTGCTTTTTTCCACAGCTGTCCCTGGTCCCCATCCACTTTCATTGTATGGACATTCTAGTAAATATCTCCCTTTCATGCAGGTTTGTAATGACATACTGATATAGGGCAAGTAAATGTTGACAGAATTTTCATTATGGGGTGAACTATCCCTTTAGCATTACTCATGTGTCACAACTGTGGGCAAAAGAGACCTCACTGCTATACCACACAGCCAAAGAGCCAAGACTGATGATGCATTTGACAGGACCTGAAACTCAAATGATTGCTTTGTGGGCTGCAATTCAAACAAACACAGCAAAAAAAAAAAAAAAAAAAAACATATTTTGCTGTTTTGGATCAGTGACTTCAAATGGAAAGTTCTTGGGACTAAGCATTAAAAGATCAGAGCCTTGAGACATGGTCACAGTTTACTGATGGCGAAGTGGATACCTTCTGCCAAACAGCAAGCTGGGAATTGGAACCTCTGTCACAGAAAACAATCCAGCTGAGCCCTTCCCTCTCCTCCGGCTACACAAGATAATTCAGCTGTCAATCAAAACCTTGGTACACCCTGAATGAGCCATTAGAGAGAATCATGTCATAAGGTATGAGCAAAGAATTGTTTTCATGCATTCAAGAAATCAATGTCCTCAACAGCAGCAATATAAACATAATTACATATAATTTGTACTTTTTGCTTCTACAGTAGTCTATGGCATTATAAATACATAATAAGCACATACGTTTATAAGAAGCAGTGTCCTTCTAAGAGAGCAAATGCCCTAAAAATCCCTGCTGGATGCTACAGTGATTGGAATTCTAAAAACTCAGAGGACAAGTTATTCAAAAGGGGTCATAGCTGCAACATATTGTGACATAACCTCCCTGTGTGGCTTACTTAACAATATGGGGCAAAAGGCAGTTGTGATGCTGCATTGGTTTTGTGTAAATTAAATGCACCACCAGAGTGGCCTTAAACTTTGTTGTGGTCACGAAAGAGATTAATGATATGAAATTAAGTTTCATATTTAAAAGAATAACTTCATATTCTCATTCATTTCATATTTCTATATTCATAAATGTATATTTAAATTATTCATATCATAAAATTTTTATGCAATTTTAATCACTGTGTAAATGCATTTATGCCTGCTCTGAGCAATATTAAACCGTCTGTTTAAACACCTAAATGTCACTTCAGATACAGCTTAATGCCACCTTTGCAGTGTAAAGATGGCTTAATACAATTCTAGAACTCTAAAAATACAACTCTTAATACACATCTAAAAATGTAGATACATATACATACAGTACACACACACACACACACACACACACACACACACGTATACATAAACGGAAATTAGAATACGTAAAAATAAAAACATTAGGGCTGTGAATCGATAAAAATTTTTTAAACTAATTAGTCACACAGTTTTCTTTGATTAATCATGATTAATTATGGTACATTATAATACCGCATAATCATATTTAATTTATACATTGTCTCAAATAACTTGCAAAAAATTGGTTAGTCATCATTTATTTTAATTATTTAAATATGTTCTTTAAATGATTTTAAAAAAATTGCCAGTCGAGTTAATCAGACATATTTCTTTATATTTCCATAAATCTTTTATAAAGGTATATGTTTACATACCATAAAATAAATCAAGCGTGTGCCTCCTGTAAATTTATTTATAGCCACAGGAAGTGTGAAAAAACAATAGTGAAATTTAGGTGTTAAATTTCCCAGCCTTAAAATTATTATTTTTATTTTTTTTAAATCCCCAAATATTTACTTAAAGATTCTCTAAAATATCTGAAAACAAATAAGAGGTGGACAATAAGCAAGAATGTATTTCATAATTTCCTTGGAATTTTTGGCGATAACAATACTGTATGAAACTATATACATTTTGTTTATGGAAAAGTGATTAAAAAGCTTCTTAAAACATGGGGAAAAACATTTTGCCAAAAAAACAAATATTGTAATGGTCTCAAACAGCGAAATATTGGTCGATTTATTGTCTGAGCCGATCACTTTTGTTCACCCACCTCAGGAAATGCCTTTTTTCACAGCAAGTCAAAAATTCAGTCCAACTGTATGTCCAAACTTATGATTACGCCATTGCATCACTGCTTAAGACTAAGGTAGGCCAATCATAAAAATCTAAACCTCCCAAGAGAGTTAAAAAGCAGAGCAAATCAGGATGTAATTTGGACCTCGCTATTCTTTTGTTGTTTTATCTGGCATCTGAAGAGTCTGAAAACTAAGCTCATTATTTCTGTTTCTCTACTCCCCATGTCTTCTGTATTTCTGCCTACCATCCTATTACAGACGGACGCACAGCCATGTGTAAACCAGGAAATCACTTCTTGGTGATAATAGTGAACCATGGGCAACAGATAGCCTGGGAAGATGAATCACTTTCTTCTCCACAGGAAAACATCAGCTAGACCAATTGGCAATGTGTTTGATCTCTAAATTATTTTATTTTATTCTTCTCCATTTTCATTGTCAGGCTTTCTGAGCCATTATCAGTGTGGGCTGATCTATCATATAAGGAAAATTGACCGTAAAATGGATGATCACAAAAAGCTAACATCTTACAGTTTGTAATCAGCTAACAGCATGCAGAGGAATATGTTCTCATGCTAATAATTTTGAGTAATGCTCTGGTGGATTAAGAAAAATGAACATTCAGTTCATTAGTCCTCAGGGCTGTGAGAATTTATGAGGTAGTCCATCAAAGGCAGCCACCCATGGTAATCAATAAGCTGTCAGGGATGGAGAGTAGGCTTGTCACATAAGAGAATAGACTGATGATGGTGCTCTTGCCAGCCCATGGGCATCTTAACAGTAAGTGAAAATTGGTGGCCGTTAAAGGTGTTGTTCAACCCAAAAAAATTTATTCTGTCAACATTTGCTCACCCTCATGTTGTTCCAAACACAAAAGGAGATGTCAGGCAGAATAGTAGAGTTACAGCCTCAGTCACCAGTCACATTTCTTGTGTGTAAATGGTAAAAGGTGACTGAGGCCTAACATTTCCTTTTTTTGTTCCATGTCAAAAAGTCACACAGGATTAAATCAACATGATCCAAGTTAATGATACAAAAATGTAAGTGGAATCCGCACACCAGACCGATTCAAATTTAAAAAGAATGAGGCTTGAAGTCCAAAATCCAATAAGAAATAAGTTTGTTCATATAGCTTTGTGCTTCCATATGAAAAATTCTATATCAGCTAATGCTGTAAATTATATAGGGATCTTTCCAATTGGGAAGTCCATTATCCTGTAGAACAGTTGTAATGAAACAAACAGACCCTTTTCAAAAGACACCTTTACACATTTGAACACATTACTATGGCCAAAAATCTAATGAAAATCTCTCTCTCATGTAAATGACAGAAGAGATTGTCCTGAAACTGGTAACGACAGAGAAGGTAAATGGGATCGGGATATGTTGCAAGACGGACTTGGTCCTACACATACAACCCCTTGTAGGAACTCTCCACAGACAAACAGACCAGTGAATTCTGACTACAGTCTCTAAGACAGGCTACCCTACTTCAAGCAATGGAGACCATTCTTGAGGAATTTTGAGAATTTTCTTGTACTGAAACCCAGTTAATCACATGATAGTTGATTGAATAAATCAAATAACGTGTTTCAAGCTTTCTTTGCCATGATCATTGAACGTGGGAGTTTTCTGACGCCCTACACAGTCACAGATCTGCTCCACTTCTGGTGTGTAATATATTTTCACTGTGGGCATGCAAAAGGGATTATGTTCCTGCTGCAATAAGAGGTTAATCCATCCCATACTGGGTGTAAGAAAGGACTTGGTGGAAAACCCACCAAATGAAGAATAAAGCTATTGGAGGAGGAGGATGGAAGGTGCAGACGGTCTTCACACTTAATAAAATAGGCAGTTAAAAAACACGAGAACGACATTGTCAGAGCATGTCTCCAATCTGACGGCATTTTTTCAGGCCTGGTTTCAATCGATCTCCTCGAATAAATTCTCAGATATTCCTTCAAAGAAAATTTGTTTCAGACACTTTTGAAAGCGAAAGTGAGCTATGACCTTTCGGCTTAAATCCTTTCACTACCAATTCCATTCAGATCCGACTCTCTCGGTTTCTCTTCGTTTGTGCGGCCCCCGCTTCTTCTGATGGGTTTTTAGCTTGTTTACCGCTGACAGCTTTTGTGCTGGTGAACGAAGACGATCTTGCCCTGACACTGCAGGCATCTTAAGCTGTGGGCACAGAGGACCCATTTAATTCTTCTGGCTTTAGAGGCCTCCCTGCTTGGCTCGGCTATATCTGCCTCGAAGCTAGGCTGCTCGCTAATCTGTTCACTTTCTCCCCAGAACTGTCAGGGAAGCCAACAGCACCTGCTCAGAAACAGGCAGCTTTCCCAAAACGGCCAATACGTGTCCGGCACCTTAAGTAACCGCCATAGCTCCTGCCGCAGACTTCAAGTGTGAGCTGAAGAGACTGAACCAGCACCTCTCTCTGAGAGCTAATCATAATAACAATGTGAACACTTAGCAGGGTATGACTTCCTTAAGAAATGTCATTTGTATGCAGGGCCGCAGACATCTCATTTAAAGCTTTTAGGGCCTTGGTCATTGAATAATACAAATCTCATAAGAAAAAGACTAAATAAAAAACAAGTCTGACAGTAAGAACCAACAGGACATAATTTGTGAGTCTTTTTCTAAGCCTTTTATTTTGTCAGACTGATATTTGTCCAAAGCTCACGCTGAGTCGTACCCACAGGGGGGCAGTGTGAGTCCCAAGACACGTGTCTCTGACAAACAAAGACCATTTAATTCTCATTTTTACACACAAGCACACATGCATACACACCACCCCACTGGTTACTTCTGTAAACACTGCAAGAACCTAATTTCACTTGAAATGACTTTACTGGCAAATACTTTCAAAAATCAAATCAAATTATTTATTTTTAGTATTTATAATTTCTGAAAATATAATAATAAGTCACTTTTAAGGCATTTGTTGTTATACAGTAGTTTCTACATGTGTTTAGGATAATATGTTTCATTAGAAAATCTATAGATTGTTTTAATTTTTTTAAGAAGCAATAATTACATCTAACCATCCAAATAATATTAGTAATACAATAGTTAAACATACGATGCAAGAACTGTGGTAAATGTTCATAAGGGCATGAATTTAACCAAAGAGTTTTAAAGTCGTGACCGAATTAAGGATGAAGTTATAAAGCCCCCTCCTAAATATGTTCAGTACTAATAAACTTTAATAAGTGAATTCAATAATTAAGAGCCTGATGAAAGGAAAACAAAATCAGTTATGGAGTCCGAGAGTTCATGGCAAATTTGCCGGAAACTAAGTTTCACATGCAAATGAGCTTTGCGGCAAACTTGCGCCAAATTGTCAATTGTTGCCAATGGTTCACCACTACCCGTTAAAACTGTAAACTTCTTTCAAACATTTGCGGCATATCAAAAGCATACTTGCATGTAAAAATAATGAGCTGCAAGTTTCTGTTTTAATGTACGAGTGAGCATAGACATAATTGTTTATTTTAATAATTTTTATAGATTTTATTGTAATAGCAGTATATGCACATTTGCATATATTTATATGCAGTATTAATATCACTATCATTAATGATTTCTGTCCTTTAGTTTATTTTTTAATGTTTAATTGTTTTAATTTAAAAGGCCTTAAAACCCACCAGTGCTACCAAATTAAGTGCGGTTCCCACCATCTGTTGAATCACAGAGGATTTGACAAGGTACGTGAAAGATGCAAGAGCCAAGGTATGGTCTCTGGGGGAAGAGGCCAGACGGCAGAGGAAGATTGCTGGATTCAAAGGCCACTTTGCCATTATCGATGGCAAAAGATATACAGCTGATGACATTGAATAAGGTGAAAAACATTTCATTGTTCTGAATACGTACAATTGTAATGCTGGATGTACATAATGTAATTTTTTGACAAAAATGTTCAAGGGCAGCTACTATTTCCAGTATTTTGTTTTTGTCCTTGGGTGCTGATTTGGGGGGGCTAATAATGGTACACTTATGCACCATAGTTCTAATTGTAAAAGGGTACCATTTAATGTTGAGATTTTGCACTGGTTTCATTTAAAAGTAAGATATGTTCTCGCTTTCTTGTTTTTCAATTAATGTACATTCGTGACATTACTAAGAGAAAAGCCTTATTTTTATTTTGATCATACGCAAAAAAGTTATCTATTTTGTCATTAAACAAATCACTCTGGTGGCATGGCAATTATATTTAACAGATACTTTAAAGGAAATATAATCATTTCTCATCAGATGGCAGATGGATTGTAATTGTGATACAGCTCGATGATTTTTTTTTTTTAGTTTATTCTATGAAATGTTCATGGCTTCAGTAATTCTGCTGCAAATACTGCCCTCCTTCAGTTCAAATGAAAATTCCCCTCAGCCCCTTTAATAAATAAAGGAGACTTCAATGAGGTTCACTTCAAGGAAACTGATTTGTTAATAATCAGTTAAATGTTAATTTCTTATTTTTGATTGCAGCAGAATTATTGAATCTTTTTACAGTGAGTTGTATTAGTACTGAGGGTATAAGAATGTGTACATAATGTGGAGGGTGAAAATATTGTCTTATTAATGACAAGTATTTTTCTTAAAGATAAAAACCAGGTTCTGAGTGTTATGGATGGTTTGGAAATCTTTTTAAAAGCTTGCAGCCTTCTAATTAGTAGGGAGAGTGTGAGATACGAACTGTTCATGAAACTAACAAATCTTCTATTTGTGGAGTAAAAGTCAAACAAATCAATGAAATATCTTAGAATCACAATCAATACATTGGCTTGTGAAAGACCGGATGACAACTTTTCTCCTTAGATGAAGAAAACAAAGACTATTCTCAATGGATGGCTTCAGAGGGACCTAACCATACAGGGATGAATACTGCTCTCAAAAGCTGAAGCCATTTCAATAATGGTTTATCCTGCCTTATCTTAATAAGTTGACTCTAAAGCAGCTGCTTCATTTGGCTCCTTTATTCAAATTAATTTGGAAAAATAAGAAACTACGCTGACAGGGGATTTAACGCTGTAGATTTCACAACCCTTAACCACACTCAAAAAAATGAACTAGGCAGGTTGTGCACTTAACATAATATATTTATATTCGGTTTACTTATAATAATTTTGTTTGTTGACTTTAACTGTTTTTTTCTATTAAGGTCCACGTAATTATGTCTCAATTTAACTGTACAAAATCCTAACGCGTTGTCTAAACACAAACCATTTATGTTAAGTACAAAATTGTTACATCCAAAGGGTGGCAGTATAGTGCGACGCAAACTGCCATGACACCCCAAAGAAGAAGAAGAACAAGACGCGTCAGACTATCAGACTACTCGTGCGCAAAGCTCATCACACCTGAGTGATTCCCTGTGAAGTTTTTCTTCGATTGGTTTTGACAGAGGGACGTATCCTTTCAACGGCTGGTAAAGGTAGGAGGATATTTGTTTTCCCACCAGTATCAATCTTTTTTATTTGTAATAAGAGATATGTTATTTATTTTTGGCCTGCTTTAGTTTTAGAGTTCCAGCGTCTTGTCTTGTTAGACATGCTGAAGTTAGCATGCTATCTTAGCGTGCAGGTTGGTCCGCTGCATATTTCCATTATATGGGCGAAAAGAAAAGTAATAAGAGAAGTTAGTTCATGGTAGTGTTGTCAAAAGTACCGACTTCGGTACCAAGTCGGTACTGAAATTTAAAAAATGTGACGCTTTGAGCGCTGTTGAGCGGAATCGTAAACACTTCTGATTGGCCATTGTGTTCTCGCGCTCATCGGATATGTCTGTGATTGGCTACAATGATCAGCGCTTCAAAACATGTTGTAAATATATATCAATGGCGCTCTTCACACAGCGCTTGCACAGATACACACGGGAGCATTTGAAAGCAGGACCGGTCCGCTGATAGACTGCTGCTTGTGCTTTCAAAAGCTCCCACTCCCGTTTTTTAAAAAAAAAAAACGCTCAAACGCTCCCGTGCGTTGATCATTGTAGCCAATCACAAACATATCCAATGAGCGCGAGAACACAATGGCCAATCAAAGGTGTTTACGATTCCGCTCAACAGCGCTCAAAGCGTCACATTTTAAAAATTTCAGTACCGACTTGGTACCGAAGTCGGTACTTTTGACAACACTAGTTCATGGATTAAAGTTCTCCGTCGCTACGATGGATTTCCGTTAACTGGAACGAGTCAACAACGGATTTTTTCCCCCGTCAAGTGCAGGGTTTCTGTCTGTCCTTAATGACTTATATTCACTTTTCATAATTTTAAGGCTGTAAAGTAAATTACATTTCTCAAATAGTGTAAGAAATGTTAATTTTAATTTTAAAAGACTATGTGTATTCACCCTGCTGAGGGGTGTGTGATCAAAGCCCGGAGTGGATTAAAAGCACGTTCTTCTCTCTACGCTGGGGTTCTGTTAATCACTCCGCTCGGTCTCCACTCCTGGTTTTCCATTCCCGCTCACGGAAAAACTGCTCAACTGTCACTCCATTTTAAAAGTTAATTTTATTTTTTATATCATGAACGCAACATTTATAATGCTATATGTAATGTTTTGGAAATTATTCTACACGTTTAATAAATATAACTACCTTTTATATTTCTGACTGTAGCGTTTAAATTGTAAGTTTTTGACCCTACTAAAGCATAAAAATACAATATGCAGATATATTTAATAAACATACTAAGTTAACATACTAGCTCTACATTGCCCCGCTTATTACACGGCTACCTACCAAATAAATCTTGGTAATAAATATTGATTTAAAAACGACTGTATTGCTCCAGAGTGAAGAGAACTGTGCAACGGTATAGTTTAGCAGCGTCTGTTGCTAAGAAATAACAGACCGCATTTTACATTAGAATTCAACCAAGCCATATAATAACAGTGGTTGTGATACTGATTATTTTGTTTGTTAGTAGTTTTCAGGTCAGATTAATTCAATTTCACAATCTTTATCAATTTGTTTTGTTTGTTTTTATCCTTTGCCCTTTTTTAAGGTGCTTTACTCACAACAGGTAAGATCTGCAACATATACTAATGTAAACCGTTTCTTGCGTGACCATTTCATTTGTTAGTTCTGAGTAGCTTGTTTCTGTTTGTATCGTGTTTAATTTTAATTATCAGTAGCAATAGATAATTTCAGTTTTTAACAGATCGTATACATTTTTTAAATTATTATTATTTTAAGTCATATGGTATGTTATTTGTAAAACTTTTATAAAGTTCTCAAGTGAAGTTTTTTTTTTTTTTTATGAAATCATTGTTTTGTCTATTTGGTGGTGTGTGCGCTTCTTGCAGATTTAATCAAAGCTCACCCATGTTTGAGGGAACAAGGATCCTCTAGTGGTTACTACGGATGGAAAATTAGCCTCAAGTACAAGATGGCCAACTATAGGACAAAGCTAAGAAACTTGGGGTGCCCAGAGATGAGCATTAATTCCCTCAAGAACAAACCTTCAGATAAGTTACAGCCGGCCTATAAGGTTAAAAAACCCAGAAAGGCAGAAGTAAATTTCTGCCCCCCTATCCTGCTGGAGAGACCCAGGACAGCCTTGAAGGCAAAAGAGTGTCATTGTTGTCCGAAGTAAAAAAACGACACAACAATGCAGTTATCAAGGAGAAGATGGCCAATACCTTTGCATATCACAGGAGGTAGTCAGAGACAAACCCATGATTGCAGAGTTCAAGACAAGATGGCCAGGACTGTTCACTGTGCCTGAGGTATAAACTGCTTCTTAAAACATCCATAATCAATGTTATATAATGCATCAAATGACAGTGTGAAAGAATTATAGAATACAGTAACATGTGGTCTTTTCGTTAAAAGTTTAGTATGCACCAATAACAGGTTGTTTGTGGACATTATTTAAAGGTGGAAGCAGAATTTATGAGGATTACCACTGTTCCCCTTGTTGCAACGTTTTTTGCACAACTTGACCACCACGCTGATCAGCTCGAAAGAGTGCTGAAGAAGACGGGTGGATCTAAAGGAAGGAAAATTAACCTCACCTTTGCTCCGACTGCACAGGTAAATTGAATAATTGCATAATCATTGATAATGTTTGTATAAGTAAATGGTCATTGTACATGTGCCTACTTTTATAGTTAAAGTTTCACCCATTTCACATAATTATAGAAGTGTAATAGGTTTGTATATTATGTATGTTGATGCTGCTGTTTTTCTATTTAGAATGAAACTGTTGAAAAGAAGAGGGAGTGTCTCCTCAGATCACTTTGTATCTATCTAAATGAAGATCCGAGCAGCCTTTTCAAAGAGTATCTGGTAGGTAATAACAATTGCCGCAGCAGTAACAGTATGCTTTTAAGAATATCACAATACACATTTAACATTGTGGGATCTGGCTTGTAGGAATGGCAATTTTGGTCTAGACAAATCAGGTTTCTGATCATTTAATCTTAATAATTTTAAAATTATAATCTTATAAAAGTAGAATATATGGCAGAGCTGATGACTTTGGATCATACAGGTGTACTTAATAAAGTGGCCAGTGAGTGTACAAATAGTAAGGAATCAGTTTGGACCAAAAGTTAGTAATCAAGCACTATTTTAAAACATTAACGGAGAAAACTGCAATGCAAATGAGCTCTTTGGAAATATGTAATTGGCTGGTGATTTCATTATTGTCCTTTTTTGTGTGTGGAAAGGATTCAGATGGCTGTGCTGCCCAGAGGGACCTTGAACAAGTTGTCTTTGGCATCTACAGCATTAATGTAGAGGGAGGTGATGCCACCACCACTCCAGCTGATGTTGGAATAGTGATTGAGGGTGTTGAAGTGCTTCACGAATTGGGAGACATCGCTTCTGCATGTGCACTCTTAATGGGTGTCATATATGCAATGAACCTCAGTTATCCTGAGGAACTGAAAGCGTTCTTTGAGGTGCTGCAGAAAATCTTTCTCCAGCTGGATGCTACCAGACTCTCAACCAAGGTACAGATGCTTAAAAACAAACTGTACGAGTGAACCAACATTGAGCGTGTGGTGTTTAACATGAAGGCCTTTTGTTTTTGTGACACACCACTGTTCTGGGTGACATGTTTCTTTGTCATGTGTTGTGTGATGCTTAAACTGAGTGAATCAACATTGAGCACTTTAAAAAGTTTGTGGACTTTAACATAAAGGCCTGCTTTTCACTTAACCATTTAATAGAAAAACACTTGAAAGAAAGGAACCTTTTTTTTGGTAACGCACCACTGTTCTGGGTGACAGCTGACGGCCCTGCTTAGTTGGGTTTTCAACTGTGTGGTGTTGGGCAGTTTACTGTCTCTTTTTGTCTCTGAAGGTATCCGCGCCCGTTAGCCTGATTGGGAGCACCTGCACCAGACGCTGTGGGAGGATAAATACTCCGGCCCTTTTGCTCTCGCTCTCTCTGATCTGGTCCCACTCCTGCCAGCAGCAGCAGCACATCTTTGTTTTGTTATCCCTCTTCAACACCCAAACTTCATACTAGCCACTCATCCACATTTATACCACTGACTAACACTCTACATGCTTAATTACTAGTTTAAGTTGTTATAATAAATGTTTACTTTTGGCAATCCTCCGTGTCCTCTTCGCATTTGTTGCCTTTGAACTGGCTTAACAAATTGTGGGTTCGTCCGGGATCCCCAATTTGTTATAAGCCAGTTCAAAGGCAATAGCATTTATTTATAACAATTTATTACATTTATTATAACAACTTAAACTAGTAATTAAGCATGTAGAGTGTTAGTCAGTGGTATAAATGTGGAGGGTATGTTCTCTCTTTTGTAAAACAGAAGTTAAAAAGAAAAGTTGTTGTTGTTGATAAGCCCTTGTGTTGGTGAATAAAGGAACTAACAAATGTTAAGTTGAGTTTACTTAAGTTATTTGTGTGGAACCTGTTGACGAACTATAATTAATTAAACCTAACTAGTAAAAATTAAACTTATTGAAAGCATTTTATTTTGATTAATTAAGCTTGAATTTAATGTTTTGATGTAAAATAATTAGTTTACTTTGAATTGACATGTATGTAATATGTAAGTTCTAAACAAATTTTGTTAGTCCATATAACACAACTGAGTTTAGTTAGTTTAACTCAAACGTCTCTTGTTGAGCAAAAATGATTGATAATAGTTGGCTTGAGTCAAAAATATTCTTTCTCCCTAAAACAACCCCATTAGGTTAGATAACCTTGAATATTTGTTTTCAACTTACATAATTAAATCTTGTGGAACCTGTTGACAAGAAAAAATTAATTAAAGTCAACGTTTAATTTTTTTGAGTGCAGGTGTTTAAAGTCAACTGAGTTAAACAATGCCTGATAGGTGGTAATGCTCCCTGGTTCTTTATTCCAAATTTAATATTTGATCGTTATGGTGGCTTCAAAGTTATGTTGGGTTGTAATTTAAACTGTAACAAATGGCCCATCAAACTAGCTAATTTCCACAAGCAAGCATTGGATTCATGGAAGTTACCTTTCAAGCATAGGACCATAATTAACAAAAGTTGTGCTGAGAAGATTAATATTTTTATCTAAAACTTCAATGAGAATAGTGGGAATCCAATTAGTTACGAAAAATGTATCAAAGATAATAATGCTAATGTCACTCATATTGAGTTTTCAAGGGTTATTAATGGCATATCAATTAAGCTTCTTCATCTTATTAAATCCTTGCTACAATACTCACCACTAAAAAAGGAGCAACCTCGTTTGATGATAGGAGGAGTAGATTTTTTAGATTGTAAGTGCAACAACATGCATATTAGAAAAATATTACTTTCTATGACTAGTGTTGCTCCAAAACTGTTTTATGGTGACAAAGTTATCGTTCAATATCTTTTAAAAATGTCTGGAGTGTACACAAGCTTTTTGTAATACCAAACAGGGTTTGAGATTCATAGTAAAATCCTTCACAATTTTTACCCTTGCAATTTATTTTTATCTAAATTTATGGAAATTCAACCAGAATGTTCTTTTTGTGGTTCTGAAATTGAATAGGTGCCTCGTCTATTTTTTTAGATGTTCCTTTTCAATTTCATTCTGGACTGAGATTTCATTACTTAATTTTACTTCATTTAATAATCTAATTAAGATCAAAGAAGAAATGGTCCCATTTCTATTCTGTAGCACTGGTTCTATTCTATTAGATCCTGACAAAAACAATCCTGAACAATCCAGTCAAAATCCTGTGCTTGTTGGGAAAATATCATAGTGATAGCATCTAAACCTAACTTTATTTATTTCACTCTGATATAAAAGGTTTTGCTGATTCTTTTTGTAAACTTAAAAGAAACAAAAAAGCCTTTAAAACATCCCAGTTATTAAATAAGATTATGAAGAATATTATGAATAGAGATACAATATTGGGATAAGGTTTTTCTCCCTGTATTTTATTTTATACATATTTTTGTTTTTCCTTTGTGCCATTACTTTGTCCCTCGTACATATTATTCTGGAAATTGTTTGTACACATGTATAGTATTGGTATATATATTTCTGATATGTATTGTTACATGCAAACAGTTAAAAAAAAAAGTGCCTATTGTTATTACTGAACAAGAGCTTTTCTTGTCAAAGGCCAATCAGAAACAGGTTGCCTGCCACAGTGGCTGGTAGATAAAACAAAAGAACAAAAAAATATCTGCATTTGGCTGGTGGTTGGTGTTAATTTCCCTCCCTGATAACAAGTCTGTTTCCTAAGTGAAGGTTTTTCACTTTGGGGGAAAAAAATAATAATAAAAAAATAAAAAACTGCAGTATCTAAAATAAGGAAATGTGAACTGGCCGCATGGGCTCTTTACATTACAGATATCACAGAGGATCTAAAACTGACCTTGGCTAATCTGGACATCAAATGAGATTTGCACTAGAGAGCATGTACTGTCAGAAACAACAAGGCTTTGATTCCTGAACATATAGATGCCTACACCATGGTCATTTAGAAGGAATTACAAAAAGTAGGTAAAAGACTTTAGGTCCAGAAGCAAACCTGCACTGTGGAAAGACACTGCAGTGCTCTCAGACTTCCTGTAGCATATAAAAGTAGACAAAGAACAAATCGTTGCCTGCTTGATGATAAAATCTTAATGGGAATAGGGAAACAGTAACTCAGACTTATTACACACCGGTTTAGCCAAGTAAGAATGACAGAGGGGCTGATTACACTGATTTTACAGCCCAGTGTCCAGTGAAGAGAATTGATCAGCTTAACGCCCACAAGCAGGCAGCCCCTGACCATTAAGCTAAGTAATTAATTGAAGTTAATGTTGCCACAAATATTACTCTCTGTAAAATAGCTGTGTGAACACCCATTATCGAAGCTCCTCTGGGTGCTTGATACGCAAAAATTAACGAGTTTTCTCTTTTTTGTTATCTAAAGCGAGCCTGAAGAAATTTATTTTTTATCAGAGAAAAATCTAACAGCTTTAAAACACTAGGGGAACAAAAACAAACGGTATAAATGGAGCTGGGAGAGTATATTTAGATCCGATCAGAGTATGACTCCCTATACATAAAACGTTTTGCTACACCTGCCAATTTTAAATATTTCTAACCACTCACAAAACTGTATTTTTTCATAGTTTTAGCTGTATTCCATTCCATTGGGTATTTTAGCAGCATTTTACTTAGATATATTTATGACAAATAGCGCATTACAGTTACAGTATCATAAGCACAAGAAAAAAAAGTGTAGACATCATGATTTTGATGTTTCATGAACTTTGTGGCTAAATGTGTGGAATATTCCACGTGTCGCTACATGAAACTCTAGAGAGAGAAAAAAAGGTTCCGGATCTGATATCGCTGCATACAGTACAGTACACTCTTTTGATCACGAGCAAATACGAATGCATGTGGTGCATACGCACAGAAGAGGACTGTTGCTGCGAGGAGAAAATCCTGTAATGATGATATTTTTGGAAAGTAACTACTTTATTTACCAACCAAAGCCTAATTTTACTCACATTTGGTGCTTGGTGTAGCCCTGCATGCATACTCCCCCTGAAAACATTAAATTAGCATATAAAACACAAAAAAGCTACTAAATAGTTTTTTAGCTTAATACCCGCTTAGGGTTACATGCAATTCTGATCAATGATTGCTTAAATGTTGAGGGCTTTACCCAAATGATTTTTGCAAAATGAGATCTAGGTGGCTTTAAGCGGTATGGTGTTGAGCTGCATACAAAACGAGGGCTTTGTATTGTGTTGCTCAGAGCAAAGAAAAATAAACTGTACAACAAAAGTAATGAATACAATTGGATTTCAGCTTGTAGAATATTTAAACATTCTAGTCCAAAAGCTTTGTGGCTGGGTTCTGATAGCTCTGCAAACTGCAGACAGAGAGTGGTTAATTCAATGGAACATTAATTATTCATAGATAAACAGACTATTTTGATCTGAGGCTCTACAGGTGGGCTGAAAAAAGATCTCGCACTGGTCCCTGAGCTCATGGGTATAAATGGACTCAGATCAATGGGATATGTCTCAGCCTGGAACACACCAAATTCTAACGCACAAAAATGTTCCAGCTCATGGAACTTCCTCCCAGTCTAGTCACAAGGGCTTTCTAACTCTTAGCTCTGTTCCAAAACCTTGCCTACAAGAATAGTTCAAGCTGATTTCATAGTCTTGATTTGTAATTAAAAAGATAATTATAAACAAAGTCGGTCCCTTACAGAAATGTACCATGCAGTGTGCCATTTTGACGGAAACAGAGATCCATATTTAATATTCTATTAGTGGAGGAGAGGGAGGAATTAGCTACTACCGCTATAGCAGGTATACATTTATGGTCTCAAAATGTGTTTAAGCTTTGCTATTTTTTTATTAATTTTTTTTTTTTTTTTCAGAAAAACATTTAAATAATCATTGATTCATTGTAATGACTCACCATCCATGGATTTCCTGTGGATACAAAAATGACAGTTAAACTATGTTAATTATGCAACCATGTGCAACACTATGATGAACCTCATAAATTGTGTGCCACACAGGTCAAAGTTCATGACAAGGCCTAGAATCAGGAGATTTAGATTTCTTAATATGCTGTAACCAAAACAAAAACTGTAAAGTCTTTGCCGCAGACGTTCGCAGAGGATAAAAAGGAATAATATGACCTACACAGGCAGGGCACAGGCTATGGATCAATTGCTAGATCTAATTGATTGGGAAGAGACTGCCTGCAATGAAAAAGTAAATCTTATAAATAAAACTGCAGCCAGTTTTATTTTCCTGCTTAAATCCTTGAGGGGGCGAGGCAGGATTTTATGCTGAATAGATTACGTAAACAACCCCTCTTTACTGTGGTGCTGAAAGGTTTTCAAGATGTTTGAGGTTTTTGTGTGTGCGTTGCATATACATAACAAGGGTCTCGGAAAAAAGCCTCAGAAATGTGTAACGCACTTTGAGAAAATGTCATTTTAATGTAGTAGAAAACACTTGTCCAAAACCCAAAATATAGAACAAAAAGTAGAAACAAATAGTATTTACATTGGATTTCAGAAAATGATTTGAAGACAGCCAATGGAGGTAAAAGCAAACTGGATAGAAAAAAAAAAAACATGAGGATTGGTGTTAATGATGATCTCTCTTTTAAATGTCACGAAATACTCATTTCCTCACACTTTATGTCCATATACTTTTCAACTATATCAGAGCAGCTGTGAATTCCCATACTTTTATAGTACTAAATTCAACTAAAAACTTGACCATTAATAAAGTACTGTAGCTATGCTGGTATGTAGTACAAAAAACTGCTGGACATACTACACCTGTCATGATTTCCATGTAACTAACTAGGGCTGGGCGATAAAAAGATATCAATATTTAACGCGGAAAAAAAAAACTCTTAAGATATCGATGATAAGCTTTCGAGTAATTTTCTATATGTAGCCTGTGTTCTACATCTAGACATGCATGTTGCTAAAAACACTAGCAGTTTGGCTTTCTTGTCGTATGTTTCCACTGGCGAGTGCTGAGTGAATGTGAGCGAGTGCTTTCAATTCCTTCCTATGGAAGCAGAGCGTCAAGCTCACGAGAAGGATTGTAAAATTGACTGCAGCACAGGGCAACCGGTTCCCTAGCGTTGGGAGTGGCTTTGTGTGGATTTCTTCCGCGTCAGTGGAAACGCAGCCTCAGACAGTATGAAGTCGATATTGCCGCTACGCAGGTCACAGTGTTCCGGATCTCAGATTGATTCCATCTGGACTACAAAACATCATGACGACGGTTACGCCCTCTCCTCATCTCTAGTGAGCAGCGCGACAAAACAACAGTGCTGGTTACATCATATCTGATCTTTCTACGCTGTATTCTTGAATATTTTTCTCAAGCACGCTTCACTGATGCCCTGTCCCGGGATGCACCCGTATCCTCTTTTCCCCAAATGTGCGTAAACATGAGGTGCGTGTTTCCAGAGCGTCTTTAGACAATTACTTTTTTCTTTCTAAATTTAGTTTTATTAATAAGCATGTTCCAAGCCTTTAATAATAAACACATAGATTTCAGTTCTAATTTTGTGAAATTATTCAGATGTCATCATCTCTGACAAGGATGAAAGACAAAACAATTACTAGTTTGCAGCCTAGTCTTTCTCATTTTAATGAAAATAGAAAGATTGTCCATTCAGACTTTTACATTTTGAAACGTTTCTCTCTGGAGATACCCCTGAATACAGCTCAGTCACAAGGGCTTCTATGCCCCCATACTTGGATATCTGTATGTAAAGGAATATGAAAATAATATTAATGTTAAAAAAAAAAATAATGATTTTATATATTCAAAATGAACAGATCATCTTATAACATTAACATGCAACTGCACTCAATTGATGAACTATAAAATATTGTAATATTTTCATAGAAGATCCCTCAGACACCACTGCATTGGTGGTGTCTGGGCTCCCAATGTAGTTTTGTAAAGACTATTTAGGATTTCGTTTTCTCTACTTTTTTTGGAAATTCCAAAAAACTTGCAATGTGCAAATGTGTACATTGCACATTTACTAATAACCAACCGATATTCACACTGAAATTAAAAACCAATAATCACTAAAGCACTTAATTTAAATATGGCGGCCGACAACATCAAATCTCATTGGTTCTCATCGTATCTCATGACAAATTGTCAAAACATCATGTTGCACGTTTGGTCATGACACCTGACGAAAATCAAAAGAGGATTTTAGGGCAGCACAGTTAATTAAAAAAAAAATCTGAATCCTGATATTACCCATTTATTTAATTAAAAAGTGCTCGCACTACTCGTTTTAAAGTTTGTGCATTTTAGCTTTTTGCCTAAACCTTGCAGTTGGGAGCAAGACATGACATAAGTGATATCCATATAATGCAAAACTAAATTACTGTGTATGAAATTAACCAAAATACGGTTACTTTTGAACAGTGATTTTGTCACACTAGTCACGTTAGCATGCATACTGTTTGTCTTGTTGCTATAATTTTGAAACAGCGAGTATTTTAACGGATTTACTGATTGGCCCCGTTCACTTCCATTGTTAGGGAGGTGGTTGCATTATCCAACCCTACTTCAAATGAGGAGCACGTAACCAGTTCATACTGACCAGCTGTTGTGAATGTGAAATCAGCTGCACACAAACTCCTCAGGTATTTGTCCGCCTAAATAAAAGTTATTTACAACTCATTGGTTTAACTGCACCACATAGCAATGCAAGTTAAGATTTTGTTACAGAAATATATTACTTTTGTATATTATTACAATAAAATATTACTCAAGTTGATTGGGTTCCAAAAGTATTTTTTATTGGCATTAGAACATTACCAAATTGTGGTAAAAAGGCATCATTTGTTTTTTGTTCAACATATCACAGTTCAAATCGAAATTACAATATTACTTTTTGCCCACATTTTGCAGCCCTGTTTCATGTTTTAAAAGTAGATGCCATATTTTGTTTACGTGCTTGAAGTTTGTGCATGCTATTGTTTTAAATTAATTAATTCGAGGTGACCTTATGGAAAGTTGTCAACTCTAGGGCGGATAACATCAGAAGGTCATCCAATCATCAAAATTCCCCGACTAGACGAGTTCTTTTAGGTCAAGAATTTAAGTGATGTGTGCGAACAGTAGAAATTTCACCAAGTCAACGCCTTACCAGATTACAAAGTCAGGGCATTTCATCGTAATTTTTAGGCAAACAAAAAGAATCCTGTTCGCCCAGTAAGTATAAATTAGCCTTTTGTCACCTAAAAACAGTGGAAGTACTGATAAGCTACAAAAACAAAAAGTTCAAAACAGCCATCAGCTTCAGCCATCTAGTGGTAACCAGGCTGGATGTCAAGCCACAATGCAAAGTACCAGAAAGTTCTCAAAGACAAAATAAGGCAGTGGTTTACAACTAGGCCTATTTGGCATTCAAATTTTTGTCCTTTTGGAGCTTGTGAACCCCATTCCTTATTCATAATAAAAAAAGCAGCCAGTATATATATATATATATATATATATATATATATATATATATATATATATATATATATATATATATATATATATATATATAAAGTCTTGTGTTCTCCTGAAGAAAGAATGTCATAGGGGTCGATGATGACAGAATTCTCATTTCTAGGTGAAACAGTCCTTTAATGAATACAAAAGGTTACAAGTTAGAAAAATGTTCCCTTAAAAACATAATTTATTTGATTTATTATACAAACTGCAACTAAACAGCAGCAACCAAAAGTAAATGATCGACGACTGTCTCACTAAATCTTTGAATAACTGAACCTAATCTCTAAAACACTGATTTACATTCGAATACGGAGTGATTTCCTCAGGGAGAGCACAGTTGGAATTACAAGATTCAAAAGAAAATGCAGCCAGCCCAGTGGAGCACGTAGATCCACAGCCGCATCAACAAACCAACCGATCTGGGACTGAACTGGCACTTCATTAAACTTGCTATAATACAATTTAACCTCACTTTCTTGGTGCTGAAGGTCAGAGGCATTAAATTCATCCTCACAGGATTAAAACTGTCTAAACCTGTTCTGTTTTTCACAGCAGTATTGGACACAGTGAAAAAGGTAAACTGGTTAAGTTTAAATACCTTTTTAAATTTTCAAGAAATTTTCCATTAAGTAACATTCTGTGGTAACTACTCATTATAAATGCCTTCCAAGAGAATATTTTTTTATAAAAAGACCCTTTGAAAACAAGACAAACCCAAAAGATGGATGTGGGTGTGTCATATTCCGTTATAGTGCAAGCATGCTAATGTATTTAAAAATATGCATACCCATATATTCACCTAGGGGTAGGCTAACACACACGATGAACCAAATATCTCCGGTAATTCAAATTACATTGAAAAATATGCACCATTTGTCCAAGTTAATTTGGGAAAGAAATTAGCAAGAATATCAAACACATTTTCTTCTTTTGAATTAAAAAAGTAAACAAAACACGGAAGCCTTTGTTCCACTAGTGAGAATCATGTTCCTTACTCCTAAAATCTAAAAGATTATGCAAAAGGGAGTAGGTCTGGGTATTCAGGCAATGTTTCCAAAGAATTTTCCGCAATCATCTAGGGCGTGGGAGAGCTGCTAAATGATAAATATTTTCCCACTCTCTTGAAAAAAATAACGACTCCCTTTTAAAGCTGAATCTAATTTAGTGGAGGATTTCAAAGCTCAAATCTTTTTCTATATCTCTGTTCTTCAGCAAATTTGGTAAGATGAAATTCTAAACAAAAAATCTATTTCTGCCTGCATCACCTGTTTATTGATGGACTACACTCTTGAAATGGAACACGTATGGCACTTTTCCACGGCACGTTATGGTTCGACTATGCGCTCTGATCTTGCTTTTCCACTGCAGTTTAGTGCTGCCTCAACGTGGGTGGCAATTAGGGTTGCAGCGGTATACCGGTTTCACGGTATACCATGGTTTGAAAATTGATGGTTATCATACCATGTACATTTGCTTATCTACGGTATTGAGAAAAAAATGCAACCGGACAGAGAATCTCATATGCGCATGCGCATCTCCTTTATTCCTTGTCTGCCTGTCAGACTCGTCAACTTGCGACACACACGCACGCACGCACGCACGCACGCGCGCAGCGGAGAAAATGTCTGAGAGAAGCAAGGCAAGGGGGTCTGACATGAGTTTGTGTGTGAGTTAAAGCAGTGTTTCTCAACTGGTCTATTCGGACTGGGTCGCTCACGGACAGCAGGTTAAGAACAATGCCATGGGTCTCCCATTGAAGATATTTCGGTGGCCGCCCAAGTTGGGCTGGATCAGGGCCTCCACATGGTTTAATGTGGCCCCGTTGCTCATTTATCGTAAAAGCGTTTTTATTTTTCATTGGATATTTAGTTAACTTGCATTGGGACCTAACGCATCTCCACAAGCATTTAACATGCTCAAGGTTGCCAAATAAGAGATGAAACACCCCCCAGTTTGAGATTTATACTTACGCAAATTGGAAATATTCCACCTAATGTTATACTTATTTTGTGCAATCTGGCAACCATGACTCTTTTAGCATGTAAACGGGTGAAGTTAACTAGCCCGCTTTGTGACAAACATTAAAAGTTCAATACATTTCTTTTTTTTATTACTATTTTTAAAATTGAATAAATTAACAGGGAAGTGGAGATGGTAAAATAAATGTATAATCTCCGCCTTTATTCAGTTTTTAAATGCCTGATAGAAAAGTATCTATCTTTGTAGAGCAATACAATACTTTAGGCAATTGCAGAATAGTCTCAATAGTCACAGATACACTTCAGAAAATGGACTACACAACTATTTCTGGTCTTAAAAGATACAGAAACTAAATCAATGCAGAACATTGTATCTCAAAAGCAATACAATGTGCCCCCCCTATAATTTATTATAATTATTAAGACTAGCACACTGACCATGGTAACGAGGAGCCTTTCCTTCTGTGTAATATGTGTATAAATATGTAATATTAGGTAACAAACGGGATAATAATGGGCTCATATAAGTAAATATGCTCTTCAATTTTCAAAAGGGGGAGAGACAACTTCCTGTAGATTTTGACATCAACAACAAAAATAATGTCACTTGATGCATGTCCTTATACTGGAAAACCATGAACAAAACTATGCAACATAAACGGAAATGCGACCCAGGATACATTTAATCTATGGCAGGTCAACACTTGATTTCCAATGTAAAATCAGACCTGAAGCAAAACCAGTTGAGAAGCACTGAGTTAAAGGTACAGACAAGAGCAGTCTGGCCTCACTGTCGCACACCTACAGTATATGTTAACTGTTAATAATCATAGCACATTACTACAAAAGCTCACAGCTGATGTTATTTTTCATTTAGTAGTTCATTTAACATGCTATGCTAACATGTAAACTAACATGCATTAGTTATATAACGTTATATTTACATGCTATTTTTTTATCATGTTCATAATTCAGTTTATTATAATTCTGTTAGCTTTCTTATTTTTTCTATTTATTTATTTTCAAAAGGGAGACTTTTTTTTTTTACACATATGTACCGAGTGGACACCGCATCATTCTTAAGTGTAACACATACGTCAATAAAATAAATGGTTTCAAGTTTCAATTATAATAAAGTGCCCAAAAATAAATAGATAAATAAAATAACCCTTCTGTTTTCACTAATAATAGTAATTGTGTAATACCGTATACCGTGATACAGTGATATTTTCTGAGACGGTTATCATACCATGAAAATCTCATACCATTGCAACCCTAGTGGGAATATAGGCTGATTGTCATAGTTGCGCCACCTCTACAGCTGTGACATCATCTTAAATGCGACACAAGCATTATTGACCATAAACAATAACACGGCCGCTAGCTGTAAGCTACTAGCTCATTGTGCTGCATAAAGCAGTTGTAGCTTCGTGATTTTACACAAGTGAAACAGTTAAATTGCCCTGGTTATTTTAGAAGCAAGCTTTCCAGTAGCTGGTCAACTAAATAAAATTGAAGCTTTCAAGCAGAATATGGAGTTAACGTAACAAAACGTACCATCCTACATCATGGACCCCAACAATGCCGTTGCCGAGTTCAGGTCACTCTCCCTCCCATTGCTCGCTGGTCTATTGCCATAGAAAAAAATAATTTCCATAGTCCATTTGGTCGAACCACTTCCACGTTCTTCTGTTTGAACTAGGGCTGTCGATTTAACGTGTTAATTCAGTGCAATTAATTTTACATAAAATAAGGAAGATTCCTGAGAAATGCAAGCTTGTAGTATTACCTGTTTACTCCGGAGGGCAGTAAGTGAAATTTCAGCTGCATGAGCAACGCGCAGTTAATACAGTGAAGAAAAGAATTCAGTAGGCAGTGTCACTACTCGATCCAAAAACATGCATTACGTTCGAAACACTCAAAGGAGCGCAAATGTGATCTAAGGGATCTCAAGATGTGTTTAAAGATAGAGTATTAAACTATATTTAACTTGACACAGTGACCTAAAAATTTTATGTTTATGACGCAACACACCAGAGACGTCTGACATAGGTGTAAATTGACATAATAAATCTCGAACTGATTGACAACTTCACTTGTGAAATGGATTGCTGTGAACTGTATACCAATGATTGACTTATGATCAATAATATGGTAGTAAACAATACATTGTATTTTAAAGCCGCTTTTTGTATGGCCTTATAAATGAGTAACTCTTCTGCTACAGGAATGTAAAGCATTTTAATGATCTGAAAGAAAAAAAAAAAAAAAAAATCAAAAATATATATAATATATATAAAAATTTTTAAATATTTAAAGATAACTATGTATAATCATTATATATTGAGTTATTGTTATATGAGGGGCTTTCTCAGCAAATATTTGAATATGCGATTAATTAAATCGGGACACTGTGTAATTAATTCGATTAAAAATTGTAATCGATTGACAGCCAACAGCTAAGACACTTCCTGAAATACTTTTTCTGTCATTTATCTCCAACGAGAGGAACGTCTGCACCTCGATTATTTAAACATCACATATAGTATCTGCTCGGAAACTCGACAGAGGTGGTACTAAAAAAAGTACCAGGTACTATCCACAGTGGAAAACCCCCAATAAAGCAAGCAGAACCAAGCTGTACCACGCAGTGGAAAAGCCCCAATAGACTATCATATAATTGCCAACAAAAGCCTTTATCAGCCAACTAATGCATCTATGTAAACTTCTGCAGTTAATCCAGGATGACTTCAAAAGACATCAGTCATTAATCTTAAAGTTCATTAAAAAAATATATATTTTATTTTTAATACATTGGACCTTAACGCTTGCTTAATTTACAAATTTAAAACCATGACTTGCACTATACATAATTAAGTAATATTGACATTATATTCACTATGATAGCCAGAGGGGAACTGGCCCCTGTAAAGCTGCTTTAAAATTATGTGTGTTGTGAGAAGTGCTGTACAAATAAAAATGACTTGACAAAAGGATTTAAGCATTGTGTGGCTTGGAAATTTACTTCATTAGAAAGTGTTAGGGGAAATGGCAGTATTAATGGCTTTCAAAAGATTTAGCTCAATTATTTATCATTTAAGTAAATATCAAACTTGAAGTCACCACTCCCCAACTTTTCAAACTCAACACATATTTTTTCCCAAATTCTCAACACTGCTTCACTCAGAAAACATCATCAGAGGCCCTCCGTGACTTTGTATTCCCCTTGACATTTTCCATTTAAGACTCTATATTTCAACCAGTAATACTACCAACATAAATCCATTTTCAGAAGGGACACAAAGAAAAAAAGAATCCACAACACGGAGCAATATAAAGCTCAACGGAGTTATAGTCCCTGGGAAAGACATTCTGAAAGCATGTAAGAAATAATGGTTAAAAGGCTTCTTTTTGAAGCAATGGAGCAGAGCAGGACACCACCTAACCATTCAGGTCTTCATGTTATAATAAGAGCATATACTTCGCATTTTTGCTCTATTTTTTGCCAGAGGGCATGTGGACTACTTGGAAATATCTTTCCATTACACATATAAATGTCAGAGTCATCGTTCACATACACATATCTCTGAGATTCAGTCAAAGATAGGGTGAGGGTTTTTTTTGGCTATAAATTTTAACTGCTATTGACTTGAAATAACTTTGTTTTTATAGTGGAAAGTGGTCATAATGAGCAGCATAACTCTTGAAAGTCAATCAGGCAAAACTAAATGAACAGCTTTCAGTTTGACATTGCGGTCAAGAGGATATGCCGGTGGCTGCTTGTTTGTTCCATTCTGGACTGTTATGAAGTAATCTCTCCAAAATGAACAAGACAAGCCAATTTGATTTAATTTGTAACAATACTGAAATTTACCCAAGATCTGATCTGATTTATTGTTGTTCAAAATTAACTCCGAGCATTGGAGGAGAGGAAAACAAACCTGATTTAATTTATAACTGCCATATCACGCTTAAAAATGTAGACCACCAATAACAAACCAAATTTTTCTATACATTTTTCTCATTTCCCACAATTTTAAATACTGTGTTTCATATAATAGGCAGTGTCAGATAAATCACCAAACATCACAAAGATGTCTTTCAAACTACTTTTAAACTCTTCAATGAGGAAGCGGCTCAACATAGAACAATTGCTACATAGAGAATTTTCCTAAACATGACATACATTTAATGGCACTTAGACAGTAGTGTTCTCCCAGGAATTCTGCAATTCTGCACTGGCAGCTTCTGTGCAGTTCTTGCACTTATGTTTTATTTTTTCACATTGCCCCATAGAAATTGCAGATTCTCTCTGAAATTCATTCTAAGCTATAGTGTGCGGTTCACAAATACATTGAAAATTACAGACATTTACATAACATGGAGCCAATTTCTTCTTATCCAATCAAATGGAATAACGCTTTTGGTACTAATCTTACCCAATTTGGCTCATTTTGACGTATAATACAATAAGTCTAAACTAATATGAAAAAAGATACTTATAAAACCATAATATTAATAGATGCACAGAAAGCTAAAGCTAAAGTGTATCTAATGCATGATCAACGTCAGGCTCAAGGTCTGTTCAATGGTTACACTGAATGCTTCCTTTTCCTCATCTTAAACTTTCATAAAGCACCCCTTTATTGATAACTTTTTTTACTTCACTCAAAGAATTCCCATAACTAATATAAATATTTATGTAATCTCTGCATGACCAGTGCCACAAAACAGAATTATCAAAAATTATCAATTTCAAATGGGCTACGTTAGCAGGTTCCAGCGGATATGCAAAAAGAATTAGATTTTGCTTTAATCTAAAAAAAACATAATGTATGACTTAAAATTTTAATAATAGGGATTATGGCTGGGTAAAAACATATTTTCCAATTAATAGCATTTCATAAATTAATAAAAAAAAATATAAAAAATATTAATTTTAACGAATCATCATCTCGATATCTATTCTTAAATTCCCAAGATTGATCACTGTAAAAGTTGAGAGATTGAGAGTTTTGTTCGACTCATTCCATTTAATGTTAAAAAATGAAATCCATACAATCCATTTGTCATTGATAATGCCTCTTTCAATATCCTTTGTTCTTTACATAAAGCTGTTGAGGAAAACGAAAAAAAGAAACATTAGATTCCAATAGAGGCAACTTCACTCTCGTTAATACTGAGCTCAGCCAGTGGTCTTAGAGTTTTAGCACTTGTTCTACATATCAATGTAAATGCATATTAATAGTACAAATTGTTCATGTAAACAATAAACGAATAGGCCGATGTGTTGTACATTCTGAGATGCTATTCTGCTCACTACAATTGTACAGAGTGGTTATGTGAGTTACCATAGCCTTTCTGTCAGCTCCAACCAGTCTGTCCATTCCCTGTTGACCTCTCATCAACAAGGTGTTTCAGTCTGCAGAACTGCAGTTCAATGAATGTCTTTTTTGTTTTTTTTTTGCACCTTTCTGAGTAAACTATAGAGAGTGTTTTGTGTGAAAATCCCAGGAGATAAGCAGTTACAGAAGTATTCAAACCAGCCCGTCTGGCACCAACAATCATGCCACAGTCAAAATCACTGAGATCACATTTTTTCCCCATTCTATTGATGTGAACATTAACTGAAGCTCCGGATCTTCATCTGCTTGATTTTATGCACTGCACTGCTGTCACACAATTGGCTGATTAGATAATCGCATGAATAAGTAGGTGTACAGTTATTCCAAATAATGTGCTCAGTGAGTGTTTATTTAATGTACGGTCTACAAAAATGCCCAAAGTTATGAAACTATTATGAGAAAATAGTTTGCACCAAATTAACAGTGTTAATCTGTTCTAATTGCAAGTTTCATGGCTTATATGGCCTGGTTTTGTTTTTGTCGTTGCTGATGAATAAACATTTGAAGCAGCAACGTCCTCTTTTAATTTTGTATATCAGGGATATTACAACATTTATGCTAATGTTAAATTATATTTAGACTTTGAGACACAAGAATTTGGTATCTTTGGTTTTGTGCAGATGAAGGTGTACTTGAGCCTTACTGATGGTGCTGTTGGCAAAAAAAAGATGGTACTTATGGCAAAAAAGGTTTGGAATACACCGTTTTAGAACACTGATCAGTCAAACGCTCACCATTGGTTGCACCAAAGTTGACATGTCAGGCTGGTTGGGATACTCAAACAAACAAGAACATTTATTGAAAGCACTACAAATAGCATACTTATAATTTTCTCTTCATATTCAGCTTGGATAGAAGAGTATTTTAACATAGAAAAAAATTACTAAATTCAGGCTTAATCTGGCTCCATTACACTGCAATTAATGTAGTTAAGTTTATGCAGTTTTCAAGATCAATCAAATGACCCAGCTGATTTATTAGTAGCAAAAATACCAGTTTATATTAGCACATCTGAACTGACCCAGACAAGCTAATATGGTCCATCATTAAGCTGTAAAAACAAGATAGAGTTGATGACCTTTTTTTTTTTTTTTTTTTTTTAAGTTATTTAACGATCAAGCAGCTATGCTTCCATAAGGTTGGATGACATTTGACCTCTCATCTCTCGCCTTTCAACAACTGTGACGCAAAACAGCTAATTCGCAGTGTAATTTGTGTATGCAAAATTCTAATTGGCAAATAAATCAATGTGAATATTAGTATTGTCACGGTCCCAAAATTTCAGTAGTCGGTACCGATAACAGTGACATCTGGTACTCGATAACAATTTCGATACCACAGCAAAAATAGGCTAATATGATAATGTGCCATTGAACACAACAATTTAGTAATTATGAATAAATTCATAATTGTTTTCATAATTATAGTTTAATTATTATTATTATTTTCCAGAACTCAATGTTTTAAAGTTTAATATAATTTCATCATCAGAATGATACATTAACTGAAGTATCTGTACTTTTGACAACACTAGTGAATATGCTGGTTCACGTTGCTCAACTTCAAAGTCAATTTTTCAGTTGGTAATTAGGGGTTAGATACTGAAAATGAAATAAGCCTAATGAAGTGTACTCTGTTTTTTTTAAAGGTTTCACACTCTTTCAAGACCTTTCACTGGAAATGACACCGATAAAATTTAAGCAACACGTTAAAGGGAGTGCTATATTGTGGTTAATAACATGGCTAAGCTAAGTGTTCTACCTATGCGTTTCATAAACTGCACTCTGCAATCACAAAAAAAAGGGAATTCTAAGAAGTGATTAGGTAGGCTTGGGATCGATGCTTTTTTTACACATCAATAATCAGAAGATTTTCCTGATGATTATCGATATATATTGGGATTTATTTTCATATATAAATAGCGCTGCACATTGCACAACAGTATTTGTCTTTTCCAACACCAGCAGGGTAAACTAAAGGGGGTCACACACGGAGGTATCTAGCGGACGACATGGTGCATTCTCATATGCGAAACAATGGCAATGCTCAGCATCAAAATTCTGCAGTGCCACGGAGCACAACTACCATAGTTTTCCATTAAATTCAACCAAAATTATTATCAAAGGACCAAGATTATTTACTCTAAACAGTGGATATGTATATGTTCCATTCATATTGGCTACTGTATTTTCAGTTACAACTATGTTGTTTTGTGGTTTGACAGCTTGAATTAAAGACCTATTCAGAGCTGCGCACAGAGAAATTGCATAATAAACGTCACCATTTATAATCGTTCCGTTTGCGCAGTTGCACCAGTTTCATACTCGAACCTGCAAACCTGTCCATTCTTGAAAACCTTCGTAACTTTGGACTGTCATCTACTGCGCTGCATCAGCTCGTCCAGTATGTGTGTGAGAGATACCATTGCCTTAACCACCACCAGCTTTAGTAAATAGTTATATCACCTTCTAGTGGTCTCCCAACACTATTACACCAGAGTTAATCAGAGGCCAACGGAGTAAATTGGAAAGCACGCAAATTATTATTCTAAATTAAATGTTGTCTAATTTTAATATGTCGATGTCTCAAAATATATATTAATAAAATTATGTGCCGATCAGTAATCAATGTATCAATATTTTATGACACCCCTAGGGATTGGTTAGTACCATTTTATTTAAATCTACAATTGTCCACCATATTATTGATAGCACCCCATCACTTCACACTATTCTGATGAGGCAAATCATGCTAAACGTTTATACAAATGTAGTTTTTTTTTGGTTCCGCCACAGAGTCAGACTTGTCCATGCACCATGCAATTATTTTCCAGGACATTTATGTAATTTTCCCATTTTCCATGGCTGGAAAACTGCATTACAAAATTCCAGGTTTTCCAGGACACATGGTAACCCTGCTCATGTGTTAGTGGATACCTGGCCAGACATAGTTAAGAATGAAAGCTGCTCTTCAGTATTTCTAGAGGTATGACAGGCAGTTCTATGGCAGGGTCAGGTAGCCAGGCTGGAAAAATGGATCTATAACAATTATCTGAAATACTCCAGAGACTTGCGCTCTGCCTCCTGCTCTATTTATACACACAAAACCAAATGCATAACCTCGGTCACTCACCCAAGGAAACTATGCGAGTTGCTGATCTTCCTTGGCATTTAGAATTGTTTTCTATGTAATACATGCATCATAATGGATGCAACAATAGCACTTAAAAAAAAATTTGCATAATTTCTGTAACCTGAGAAACAATTCTAATTCATGCAAGAGATTATTTGATTTAGCAACTGATGTATATTTCATTACAGAAAGAATTTCAGATTAATGCGACTTGAGAAATGAACACTGTTCTGAGACCATCAGTTAAAACCTTGTCATATCCATAAATGGTTTGTATAGGCTAAATGAAGCCTAATGTCTTTAAAATGTTTTCTTAATGATTTAAGGAAATTTTTTTAAATACATCATTGCTGCTGTAGTTAGATTGCATGTTTGTGTAAGACAGAAAGAGAAGATTTACTACTATAATAAATTGACTACTTCTTGACACTTATTTTCAACAAGGAAACTAAATGACATCCACGTCGTTGGCAAGAGTTTTTCTACATTCGTTGTTTAATTGATGCATTTATCACACAGGCAATGATGCAACTAAGTATAAACACAATCAGAATGTGTTTAAGAACAGGTATAGCCTGATTATACATTGATGTGACCACCACACGTGCACAGCTATCAGTGGACATGAATGCTTTACGATATTAACACATAAGAGCAACAAAGAATTTAAAATAAGACCGGGACATGACCTCAACAAGTCAAGATGATGAAAAACGTATTACATGGTGTTGTTAGACATCATGAAGCAGAGTTGTTGTTTACAGTTGCCAAGTAACATGACAACTTACTGCATCAATATAACATATAGAATATAAACACTTTGGGAACCCTTCACAATAAGGTTGCAAAAGCTAACATTAGCTAATGTTATCAAAAGATAACACTGAACAATAATTTTCAGCATTTAATCATTTTGATTAATTATAATTTCTATACTTAAATTTGTTTGTTTTGTTACATTAAATGTTGTAAAACTTAACATTTGTTAATGCATTACGAACCAGCATAACCTAAAGAACAACATTACATTTATAAATGAACAAATTTAAAAACTAACCAAGATTAATGAATGCTATAAAAAAAAAAGTATTGTTCATTGTTAATTTGTGATACCAAACAAATGTTTACATATAGAACCTTATAGTAAAGTGTTGCATTTCCGGCAAAGATAACCATATTGTGATATATGTACCAATACCATTACATAAAATTACTCATAACGTGCTCAAAGCCACCAAAGCCTACTATACTGAGAGCACATTAGAGAGAGAACACAGGGAGAGGAGTGCTTCAAGGGCAACAATAGTCTCACTTTACACAACCACATCTAATGTGGAGAACAAATACGTAACAATGATGCTCCATTTAAAAACTGTATAGAAATAATGCCATGTCTGAGGGTATCAGAGAACAAACATATGATCAAAAGGGGCAAAGACTGAGGAAAAGGGAGCTAGAAAGTGAAAATGAAACAGATGGGCATGGAGACCACAAGGTTGCATTACTCACCAGTAAGAACAGCTTTAGCAGATGGGTCAGCGAGGTCCAGGGCAGACTTGCCGTCGGTGTTGCGGATGTTGGGATCGGCGCCGTGCTGGAGCAGCACTGTGCAGGGGAAACACAAGCAGTATCGTAACTCAGGCAGGCAGAGACTGCTGCTGGGGTCATTTGCGCCACTGACTGGGAGCGCTTGCCTCGGCATGGTGCAGACATAAACACACATCGCACAACAGCGCACTAGAAGCAGCAGCGAAAACAGCCAGTACTAAAAAAAACACATTGCAGTGAGACATGAGAAAAAAGCCCATGTTACAGAGAGAGTCCAACTCCGGGCAAATGACAGGAACTCAGATATAAGAGTGGAATATCAAAGCATGTTTTCTGATCCTTTCCCCCTCTCTATGGCCACACAAGAGAAAGGAACGGAGATCGAGAAAGAGAGAAAGCTGTAAACCGGCGCTCTGCGAAGCCAAGTAAAGCGAAGCACCTAGAGCGCACAGTGTCTATCAATTGTCTCCAATTCTCCTCTCTCTCGCTCTACAACAACGCAAGTGTGTACACAGGCTAACGCACACATCCCCTCCCTCTGCCCATCCTGTCTATTCCACTACCCTTATCAGTAACACTTCCACACATATCTCTCTCTCCAATTCATCACTCAAGGCTTACACTCCCGTACGCATCTATGGCATCAGTGGGCTTAAAGGGCAATTAGGATGACTCCCTTCTAAAACATCTATCTGCATGCCTGCATCATAGGCAACATCCAGGAGGCTGGAAATGAAGCACATGCTTTTAATTTGAATATTTATGCATTTGGCAGACACATTTATCAAAAGCGAATGTGCATTCGCATATTTAATCCACATGTGCATTCCCTGGGAAAATAATTGGTATTGCTAACGTCATCCTCTAGCAGTTTAGTTATAGGAACATATCAGTAAGATCAATTTAATGGACGACATTTAGCCATTTTGAGATTATCGGCATAGTCCAAAAACAGTGTCCGCTCAGTTGAGTAACACACAGCTTTTTCAATAGATAACAAATGTCTGTATTCCAAGTTATAAATCAGCATTTTACTCAAGCCATAGTAAACTATATATCTTATACTATAGATCTTATACTTTAAGATCATTGGCATCGGTTGAAAACTGTGTTCACTTACCCAAGAAGGGTTCAACAATAAGGACTGCCCGATGGCCCGTATTTTATTTTTTCTCCCCAAGTTGGAATGCCCAATTCCCAATGCGTTCTAAGTCCTTGTGGTGGCGTAGTGACTCTTTCTCAATTGCCTCCACGCCTGAGACCATCAATTCACGCATCTTATCACGTGGCTTGTTGAGTACATTTCTGCGGAGACATAGTGCATGTGGAGGCCCATGCTATTCTCCATGGCATCCACACACAACTCACAACACGCCCCACCGAGAGCGAGAACCACACATTATAGTGACCACAAGGAGGTTACCCCATTTGTATCTCCCCTTCTTAGCAACGGGCCAAATTGGTTGCTTAAGAGACCTGGCTGGAGTCACTCAGCACGCCCTGAATTCGAACTCGTGATTCCGTCTTTTCTCGCTGAGCTACCCAGGCCCCGGGGGGACATTGTATTAAAAACATAAGATATGTAAAAAATATTTATCTTCTGAGATATTTTTTAAAGCCATGATGGTAAAAACAGATATTCGTCATTTTTGTGTTGGGGCCAGTGAATATTTAGGCAGGGGCAGTAAGAATATGAAGCACTGGCCCAATGTAGACAGTTAACCCATAACAATTTGTTTGACTAATACTAACAGTTAAAAAAAATTAAAAGATAGGTTAATTACAGAAACAACTGACAGCTAATTTTATGGGTTTTACATGTATATTTTGTACTCATGAGGGCGCTGTAACACGCAAACCACTGTCTTCCTCTCAGTCTGAATGACAAGGAATGAAGCATATGCTGTGGGGACCATTTGGTCTGTCAAGACAATATGTTCCATTGCAAATTGTAAAATAGGACTTTGTAGTTTAGTAGTAGCAAGAGTACAGTGCGGTACCATAAAAAAAAAAAAAAAACATCTGTAAGCATCTAAATCTAAGAGCATTTTTTTTACAGCACCACACTGCACTTCACATCTCACAGAAATGGGAGGGGCAATGCACGGTGGGACGTCAGTGCCTTTGGAGCGAGTTCTTGGGCTTGCCGTCATCTAACTGCATACCATAATGACCCATGTCCATGCAAATACATTCACTTATACAGTAATTAGGAACGGTATGGTTCTAATCAAGTGCGATGTGTTTTCTGCTGTTATAGCCAATCCGCCTCAAACTGTTAATCTGCCAAAAGGTATCGCCTTATACTGTTGGTTAATTGGGCATTGAAGTGATCCATTCAAAATTATGTTTGCTATGAAATATAAGGAAATATACAGTTGTTCATTCAAATTTTGATGTAATAACTCTTTCTTTCATGTGAGCCTGTTTTTTTTAGACAGTATAGATCTTTGTCATGCCTGTTTGGTCACTTGTTTGATTCATGGGTTATCGTTAACTGTTAATAACCAGTTAATGCAGGCGGTTACTCGGTTAAAATAATTTTCTAAAATATGTATCCCTAGTTATCAAAATATAAATCAGCATTATACTGGCCATCAGATAACCTGCTCTGCAGGTATATGTCATTAATAAACATACCCACTACATGCTTTAAAAAATAAAAGCTGTTCACAAAAAAAAGCCCTACTTTATAGATCAAAGTAGTCTGTGGAGGAAGCAATTGTTTTGTATGGATTTGTTCACCTGGCAAAGAGTGTTTCTAAAAAAATGGCACTCTTGCATTGCAGGAGTATGATTGTGATGATGTCGCTATGCCGGTGACTCATAGGTCATCCCTTTCTCATCAGAAAAACACAGTTTTGACAAGCTTGAAACCCTTATGAAATACTCCACTGCATCAAGGGAGGACTCAGAGTTTGATGCATGAAAACAATGGCTGAGGAAAAAGGCTAAGTGGAAAGATACAGCAGCCATCAGCCCTCTCAGTCAAATTAATATGCGCTAAAGGCCCCAATGAGATCACATTAGCATACACTAGTGTCATGAAAGCACTTGAGTGGTGGGCTACCATGGGGGGGATAGGCACCGAGGGTTAGAGGTGTCGTTAGTATGAAGGTGATTGCGTAATTAAAATGCATCAACATAACTATGATAGCTTGCCTATCCATCGGGGACAGGCGTCAAGGGGACAACTCTGTAACCTCCACGCCTCGGGCCCTACCCCTCCCTTTCAGGCCATATCCACAGTGTTGGCATGCTTACATATGCATGTCACAACAAACATGTGGAAATGAGTGCTCGGAATACAAAGGAAATGGGCCACAAAGCAGGGCTACAAACGCACAGTGGCAGATTTATAAAAGGTGCAGAGACTTACAGTTGGTCAGAGGGACCCACTAAACACACAACAGCAGCATGTACCGTAATTGGTGGTTGGAGTGTGATCAACGAATTACGGACAAACGCTGAGAGGGCCAATTAACTGAGAGCCTTAAGAAAACATGGGTGCTTGGGTTCATGCATAAACCATGTAGAAATCCCTACTGTTTTCCCAGCCTTCAGAAGGGCACAAATACACGCATAGTATATCTCTGAAAGATGCCATTCATTACATTTCTCAATATAATTAGACATGGGTGAAAATGACCATTAGTGCAACTTGAAATCATTAGCAATTTAATAAGCCAAAATGGTTTGAATGGAAGAAACGACTTGTGAAACTCTCGATGAGAGCCGGAGTATGTGAGTGGTGCAGAAAGTGGACCTGCATGATTTTGCCTCGAGCAATGAGCAACTTGAGTCGTTTTAGCTCTAAAACAAGACGAAAACACTTAACAATAGGGTTTTTGCAGTGAAATGTTTAATTATTTAAACAATAAAAATCCAAGTAGTTTTTCCCCTTTAATTCAGTTTAAGTCATTTAGAGGTATTTTTAAAAGATGATTTTGTCCTCTTTATTCTTATCAAGCACGTTTAATACAACATTTCAAGTCGGGCACAAGCTGAATAGTCAGTTAAGTCAGCTGAATTCGGACAATAATCGACCGAATAGTTGAATAATCGTTTTAATAATAGTTAGATTAGTCGATTATAAAAAAGAATCATTAGTTGCAACCCATCTCCCTAATATCTCCTTTTGATTATCCACTGAAATAGGTCATAGAGGTTTGCAACAGTATAAAGGTAAGTGTTGACAATTTTCATTTTTGTGTGAAATATCTCATCAGTAAAAACTCGTCAGTTACCTCATTTAATGTTGACCATATGTATTGAAAATTTTAACAGATTAAATTATGAAAAAGAACTGTTCTGCATAATTAGTTATGATGTATAATGAAAACAGATTATATACTAAATAAAGATCAAATATTTTCATATTATTTATATTATAATATTTATATAAATATTATTATGGCTTTATATATCATTTCAAAAAAAATTAATTGACTGATTCAGATGGCAGAGAAAATACCTGTATATGTCAGATATAGAGAGATGGAGATGAGAGATATAACAGGTCTAACCCTAGCTGAGTAGTTCTGTTAGCCTTACAATTCTTTTCAAATGTGATGTAAAATAAGATTTGAAAGGCGTCAAAAGGCGCTCCAGTTGCGCATGCTTGCAAATTGCAACGTTGGAAGCTTTGTCGATTATAAACCTGTGCGAGTGAAAGCGCATCGCTCACTTACAGAGATGCATAATAGCGCCATATGCATTTTGGTTTAACAGGTTTATGAAGTTTTATACATGTGTAACATAGTAACTTTACGCTTCCCTGCACGCACTCACACTAAACCTCAAGTGTCAGCTGCTAAATGCTGGCTGTACAAGAGAGAGAGATGATTTTGACTCTCATAGAATCTGCTGTTTAAAGCGTATCCTCTATTCACCTCCCAAAATGTACGACCTCTTTTATTTTTTAAGACTTGTAATTTAAGAATTTTTAAGGACCCGCAGGTACCCTGTCAATCCCATAAACTCATATACATGTAGTCCTTATTTAGCAACTGCATGCATTTTTATTTTTAAATAACAACTTCGAAATTCACATTTGTTGTATGACTATGTAACTGAAGTATGAAAATCTTCTTGAAATAAAGTTAACCATAGACCAGCAGTTTATAAATGTAAAAAACTGCTTTTATAAAAACCCATAAGAAATTCCTGATATTTTAGGACTAAAAACCGAACAGCTCTGTCACTTTACTCCACTCACATACCCTGGTGTGCCCAATATCACTGCTAATCTGCAGAGGAATAAGGGAGCGGACAACTGCGGCTCAAGGCTATAAGAAATAGCATTTGCGTCACAGGCCTGCTTTATGCAGTATCTGGTGCTTCTTTAGACATTCATCAGCACTGGGAGTGGGGAGATCAAACTTGTTCATCCAGTGAGTTAAGAGCAAGGTGGAAGTGTAAAAAACTAAAAAGAAAACATACTGTTGCTGTTATCGTCATCCATCTTTGAGGCAAGTAATGACAGCAAACAACCTCTAATTTGAAATGGCCCTCCTGTAGCTTTGAGATGATGGGCACAGAAATTAATGACTGAAGACCAGCGGCAACCATAATTAGCAGAGGGGATGCTGATTATTTATTCATTATGATCAAAGGGCAGAGGTGACGACACTTGGATGCAGAAAGGCAGAAAATAAAAGACTGCAATGATGAAATAAGCCAGAGGGACAAAAATAACCTAACACTGTTTATTATTTTAGGCAAACAGCAGTGAGTCAAGCTTTTGGATCTGACAAAGAAAATATAGATGTTGCATCAACTTAAGGCTTAAGTGTGCAATTTCTGGGCCACTAACATCCCCAAACAGAATTGCAGAAATAAACATTGTTTTCTAACAGCTTTCCTGAATACTCACTCCCTCACTGCCAAAAAAAAGTTAGTTCTGCCCCAAATTCATGCCATTAGTTGAGCCAATGTTGCCATGTCGGGCTGGTGAGGACTCTCAAATAAAAATACAGATTGATACAGATTTTCCGATTGGATTCAAATTTTTGGTATTTCGACTCGGTTTAATCAACAACTGATTTTAAAGAACAGTTTTTTTTTTTTTTACACACAAATATGCAAAACAAGTCAAACCAAACCATTATACTACCAATCAATGGTAAGTGAAAATCTGAAAATGTACCAGCCAGTGGATAATCACAGATATTTTTAGTGGAAAAATGCTAAATTTGGTACCTGTATACATATGTTTTACAGTGATTTTCACTAATCTTGGAATTTAAGAATCAAGATCTGGATCGTTTAAATGAAGATCACAAAACAGTGGAAAATCTATATTTTTACCCACCCCTAAAATCAACCAACAAATGGTTTACTTGTAGTGGTCTCTTCATATTAAGCTGGTATTAAATAAAGTATTTTAAGGTCGAATTTCACGGGAAGCACGGTTGGCACACGCGCACGGATAGCAGAACGCAATTTGGCTTCACAGACCCTGCACACATCCTTGTCACACATGAAAAGCGTATTTAGAACTAGGGCTGCACAATTAATCAGAAAATCTAATCACGATTACGTAATCGTGAAAACTGACAATTACAGCGTTCAATTAAAGTCTGCTCCTGTTGCGTCAATGGTTTCTATTTACAACGGTTGAGTATCTTTATTTTTTTACAGCGGTTGAGTATTTTAACAAATCACGAAGATGTGCGTTGAGCAATGAAATGGCAATGGCCAATCAGAACCGCTTAAATTAGTCCTCCATCCTATCAGTAAAGACAACTGATCTAATGTGCAAGTCTTAATGCCCAGATGCTTGCTTTATGTTCTATATCTGTTCGCTCAGCACACGAAAATGAATACTGAAGAAACATCACCTGACACTCGAAAAGCACTATGTAATTATTTTGGATTCATTGCACCGCTTGAACGTAGATGTTAAATACACTGCAAATGAGCAACAGGACAAAACTAAAACGCTCCCGCTCTAATCAAGGCACAGCCGCAGTGTAAATAATTGATTTATTATGCTGATTAGACAGCTTTGTTTTTAATGAGAGCATTCGTGAGAGTGCAGAACATTGTGCGGAGTGTCATTGAGCTTGTGTCGAAATTCTGCTCAGCGTAAACCTGCAGTGAGTGACAGCAGTCATTGTCATGGGACAGTTTGTCACGTTCTGGAGTTGTGTACAATTTATTACAAATGTAATAACAGTTTTGTCATGTTAATAAGTAAGCCAATGTGAATATTGCTATTTTGTACAAATCACAAAATAGCAATAAAGTAATTCACTGTTCTAAGTGTGTTTTGGAGGTGTAGACAACAAAGAATGAATAGCATATTTCACGAATCACCGTTATTGTTATCGCATCTGCTCTTATAAGACCCATTTGCTACACAGCTGGTATTGGTAGATTTAAAATTTTCATGAAATTTTAACATGAAACACTGATCGCAAATGACCATTTTTAAATTTCCAATGTGCAACCACTGAGGCAAAAAATTATCTAACGACGATTTTACGAAGATGATCACCGTTGAAGATCTAACGGGATGAATGGGCACCCTTCTCGCCACCAAAGGGCTTACTGAACAGATTAACTTGGTCAATTTAAATCGGCTGTTAATAAGTTTCAATACTGAATATGCCATTTTATTTACTGTACGTGGACTAATAATCTAAGCAGTAATTTAATTATATACCACAGATATACATTTAAAATCATTTAAATTTGCCTTACCGCAAACATAATATTGTAATTGTAATAATGCCTTAAACATTATTACAATCTAAAATACAATACAATATAATATAATAATGTTTAAAAGATGCTTAAAAGAAACTGGAGCGCAGCTCAAATCCACCATTGAAATCTGCTACTCTGAAGAACCGCACAGATGCTTGCTTTGTGACGTCCAGGAAATGTAATATTTTAAATCAACATTAATAATCGCGATTACAATATCAAGGGCAATAATCGACAATTATGATTTTTGCTATAATCGTGCAGCCCTATTTAGCACTCATAATGTCAAATGAATATTAAGGTTGCTTCATCGCCTGACGGAAATGTGTACGGACATGGCTGACATGAGAGTATTAAAATAAAGGTGCATCTTATAAAACAAAAAATTTCTATATCTGTATTTACGTGTTTTATCGATAACATTGGATCGTTGGTTATTGGATCCAGATCGATGGATCGTTACACCCCCTAGTGTGCATCGTCAGCGCATAGATCCATGTATCATGATATATTTTGATATTTTCAGTGCATTCAGAGAGGATTCTATGAGGCATGAAAGAGACAACTGAACCTACAGAATTCACAGATTCTCTCATGGACATGCTGGACCTCTCTCACGCGTTTGGATCTAGGACTGGGCAAAAATATAGACTTTCTACTTAATCTTCATTTGTAAAATCCCAATGTCAATTCTTAACCTGGGTTGCTACAGAGATTTTCAAATCAAATTTGAGACATTTTAAGACCTTTTTTAAGACCAGAAAAATAAAATTAAGACTGCATTTCTATACAGAACAAACCTATACAATCTCAAAATAAATCATGTAACCCATATTCTTTTACTTAAACAGGCAAGGGAACACATTCAACAAAGCATTAACATTGATTATCAGCAGAAAAGGTACCTGGAAGTTTAAAATACTTAAAAAAAAAAAAAAAAAAAAAAATCCACATACGTATATACACTGTACATCATATTAATATTGGTTTATCTACCAATATATCAAAATATTTGAATTAAAGATGAACAAATATTAGATATTGCTGATACGATAATAACGTGTTGACAAAGACATAACAGCAATAACAGATTAATCTGCCCATTACATGTTATAATGCTGTTTCAACCATTTGTGATCGGTGCAAATGACAATAAAATTACATATGACTATAGTTTTTTTAAACATATATATTGAATGTGTTAATAAAAATGTCCATAGTCATTCCTTCCCGTGACAAAAATCCAAGAAAAAGATTATTGTGCAACCAATAATAACAAGAAGTGAGAGAAGGAAAAAAAGATGAATTGCATTATACAGGACTTTTCACAATTAACAAGCACAAAATTCACCAGGGACTCTTATTATGACAAAATGCTTCACTGTTTCCAGCTGCTTGTTCATTCAAACAGATAATGGAAATAAAATATTCACTCTTACGTTCATCTAAAAGGTATTACAATATAAACACTTTAAAGTAAACATTGTCATAATTTATCAATAGCGGTCGCATGTCATTAATGTCCAGTATTCATTGATGGCGAAAGAGCTAAAGCTGCTGGAAACACTAAATATAGAGTTTCCCATGAGCTTTTTACTTTGAAGGCAACCGATACATTTATTAAATTAAATTGTTTAATAAGTTTAATAATCAAGTTGGGCCAAAATGCGATTCGGGTCTTTACATCCTCAAATTTATGTCATCTTTAAAATTAAAATTAAAGACTTTTGTTCTACCATTTAAGACTTTTTAATACCTTAAATTTTAGAAAACAGAATTTGCGACGTTTAAAAAAATAATTAAGGACCCGCGGGAACCCTACTAACATGCCAAGATCACTCTTTCTTTCTATTTCCAATCCCCAAAAATCAGATAAAAAAAGATTCTGTGATTAGCCACTGGCTGGTCATTTTTTAGATTACACTCACCAGTGTTTGAGTGGCGTAGTGGCATAGAAATTCAGCGCCAAGATCTTTTCACTGCATACTGACAGTAAAGGTTTTGACTCTGTGTAATGGCCAAAGACTAGATCAAAGCAAACCTTTTGTTGTTTTATAATGTTTGTTAATATCATATCTGTGCTCTACAGTCAGTTATTTATCAAAAACAACAATAAAAATGTTATACTAATCCCACATAGCATAAATGAAGCCATTCAACCAAACAAACACTACTAAGTCCCCGCCACAGGTCTTACAGAGGTAGTACCATTTTAGTACTTGTTCTAATAAAGAGTAAATACATGTAAATAGTACAAATTAGGCATGTAAACAAACATGTAATAACATACTGTATATATGCGATATAATACATGCAGTTTCAATACACCATATTTATTGATGTAATACATGGTCCACTTTTTATTTAAAAAAGTTTTTAAACAAAATGATGAAAAACGAATGATAAAATAACATTTGCAAAATTGATATGTCCATTATTTAACAAGTTAGAAGGTCCCTGTATAATGAATAACAGCATTAGCTTTATTTTTTACTGTATGCAAGCAAAATGGACATATAACAGAACTATACCCAAATTAATTGAAATTAAAAGCAAAATTGAACCATGATATCGTGATGTATCGCAATATAGTGAATGATGACATGTGTATTGCGATACCTATCGTGACGCAGCTAGGAATATCCAGCCCAACGTCATAGTGTGCATGCATTGAACACATTCGTATTCGCTCGCAGTCAAAAGAATTAACTTTGAAAGGCTAAGCACTTGACTGTGTGCGAGACGACCCGCAACACGGAAAAAAAAGGACACCCGAGACTTTATGATGGAATGGCAATTCATGGAAGAATAAATAGCATAAATTATCTGCTCATTGGCTGGTCAACTCAACCAGTTTGTAAAAGGCCTGATTAACATACAAAAGCAAAACCTTGACTAAAGAGTATGGCTGCTCAGAATCTGCACCAGCAGATGTCTGCTAATGCTGTCTGGGACGTATCAGGACAGATTAGCGATGTGGTCACACCCGTTTCAGACTACCTATATATGTTGTTTTTGTGATCCAATCACTACATGTTTTAGACCCGTTTATACCTGTATTTAGCGTTAACCACTTGTGATTAGATCACCCAAAGAGCATCTTAACACAAGGTGTAAAAGAGGTCAAAGTAATCCACATGGCGATGAAAAGGGGAGAGCCAAACATGCAAATATCTTCTTTCTAAAGTTAAAATAAAACACACCCTTTGGTTAGGGCATGTTCAAACAATCTATAAAAGCCAAATGTTTCTTTAGGTCTTTAAGTTCGTTACGGACTCTGTGAAAGACAAACCAAGCCTGAGGATCAAGAACAATCAGGGCGTCAACCAGAGATGAAGATAACAATTGAGATCTTTAATAGAGGTTGCTTAGCATGTATTAAAAGCAATGTATAAAACCAAAGACACAATGGTTGCTACAGACTCTTACCTGTACTAATATTTCTTTAAAAAATTAACATTTACATACTTCCCTCTAAGGCAAATTAGGAATAAACCGAAACCATTTTGTCTCTCCCGATCAGTTTTTGGTATCTTAACTAATAATAATACTGTGCTGACTCCAAGAAGTTGATTATCTTAACTCAAGAAATGTGCCTTCCATTAAAACCACCATCAACTAAAAATATTGAAGTTAGTAGTCGACCCCACTAATTGATGACTAGTGACCACCCTGGAACATCCCTAATAATAATTTATTAAATGCTGCCTTTTGTGATTCACAAAGCTATTGTATGGCTTCAAGAGATTTTAAATAAAATGCATAAGTCATATAGACTACATTAATGGTGGTTTTTATGGCATTGTTGGAGCTTTACAGTGACGAATATGACTACCATAAAATATCGGGTTTGGATCGGTCTCATTGGACCGATACCCAAGCCGTTTAATATATTTCAGTATTGGAGCCAATCCCGATCCAGGTACCTGATTGGTGCAGCACTAAGGCAAATATGGATTTACAGAATGGAAATGCTGTGATCAGAAGAATGAAGTCTGAAAGATCTCATGGATAGATATAACTCAAGTTTTATTTCTAGCATGAGTTACTATAGATTGATCTAAAACATGAATATGAAGTCTACTTGTACAGGGGATGACTAGACCAGTCCACAAATTGCACTCCAAAACTAAGTTTTGAAGAACTAAAAATATAAAAGGCAGAGAACTTTTTATGTAATCTTTTGCATATTAAGAAAAGATGTGAAATTACATACATGCCTTCGGGCCTTGGTATTCAAGCCGAGATTGTGTAGATAATTCTTATCTCCTAGTTTTTAAATTAAAATTCCATCCATTTAATTGGATTATGCTAAAAATGTAGAAAGTTGGTTCTCCCAAATAAGATTGTAGTGCACAGTAGTCTATATTTTAAACAATGCAAGGGAAGACAAATGGAATTTAAATAAAATCTCCACAACATGATTTAAAATATCCTTTCATTTAAGGTACAAAACAGGGATAAATCGGTGGTCTAATTACTTGAAAACACAGACAGAGATTCAGCGGCAGCAGATAATTCTGTGATCTGCACTTTGTGAGGCAGAATATGGAAGACTGAAACACTAGGTGAAATTCCATCACCAAATGATTGGTTCTCTTTCACCTCTATGAATCCATGTCATGAATACAAAGCAGTAAAGATCTGATTAATGACAGAGTGCAGTGTAATAGTGTCAGTCACCTCAGCTAATCAAGAAGAATGCCACATGATTAACCCTTATTGAGAACTGCATCTCAAGCAAAACACAGGAAAAATTAAAGTCATACATCTTCTGAATTCACTAAGGCAAGATTGTACCATTCGTCTCTTCAATTTACATAGCTGACACGTTCACCAGCTAAATACAACATGATAAACCAGCACACTCTACTCTGGAAACATGTTTGCATTTACACACGGAATCTTCTAGGACTTAATACTATGTTAATCAATGCAACCAGGGTCCAAAATTAACACTCGCCAAACACCAAATGACAGTAAAAATTGTCGTTGGCAAATAAATTGCCTAAAACAAGTTACTCGCTCTTTGGCCGGTAACTTTATTAGGTAAGAATGATAATCTGACCCTCACTGATGTAAATGACATGAAATGAATAAAAATCAAAGCCATACAAATAATAAAAAAAGAAAACCGCAATTCACACGTGCATGCAAAAAGTTAATTTTAGACACAATGCAACCGAACAAAAGGTTTGAATGTTTGGCTATTTTCCAACTTAAAATTCAGAGGTGAAGAACTTACCGATGCATACATCGATTTTACCCTTAATGGCAGCTTCATGAAGCGGAGTGTAATTCCAGTTGTCTCTGGCGTTGGGATCTCCCCCCTGGCACAGCAGCAAACTGACCACCTCAGCATGACCAAAAGAACATGCGTTGTGCAGCGGGATCAACCCTCCATCGTCTCGCGCATGCACATTTGCCCCCGTCTGCAGGAGATGCTCCACAACGTCTTTCCTTCCAAAACCTACAAGATACAACAATATCCGTTCAGGAAGCATCAACTTTTTAATCTCTAAAAGGTTTATAAGAAGCCTATCAATCATGCCTACCAAGAAAACTATTTTACGTTTTGTACTGTGCTGTGACTCTTCGCATTTATAGTCAGAGCTTATCTATTTTAAACATGATATCATATCCTGTTTCAACAGAAAACAACAAACTATTTTTGAGTTTTGGTTTGGCATGCTATAGACTAAGTATACAACTTGTTATGAATAGGATGGAAATAAACCAATTTCAACACAAACGCTAATTAATAAAGAGAGTCAGTGAATTTCTGACTTTTCTGATTCTTAAAAAATATTTTTTGCATCGATGACATTGCTTAAAAAATCGATATATATTTTTTAAAGATGCACGTTTATTTTGACTCTTCAATGCCAGTCACCTTCTGCCAGGCGATGCAGCAACTTTATGATATTCATCTTACTTTATAAGCACTAAATATCCTTCTCGTGTTGGACACGAATGTGTACGGAGTGATTGAAGTCTGTAGTTGCGCTCTGCTTTATCCATGAGTGTTCATCAACCGGGATTCTGTGAGTGATGCGAGCTCCGGTGAATAGAGCGAATCATATGCACGCTTCTCTCGATATCGTGGTGTATTTGACCCATTTGAATTCTACATGAGAATTTCCTAAGTAATCCTTGTCATTTTTAAGCACTATGGAGCTATTTAACCATGTCAAACGGTTAGACAGCCCCAACATTCTGAACAGAACAAACAAGGGAAAGAGAAACCATCTGCATATATACCAGCATAAATTACAAGACTCTTCCAAACTAACATTTATCACAGTAAACTGTATCACATTTTCTGTGGAAATTGTTGTCAAGAAAAAACAGACAGCACATTATTGGTTTTCAACAATAACCTATAAACCTTTTAAGACAGATCTATGTACGCTATGAGGTTGTTTATCAACAGTATACACTTCCAATGAAGCCATCAGTCTGTGTTATGTTAACTTATTTGTTTAAAAATAATGTTTGATCGCAGAACAACTACATTGCCAATGGTCCAGCAGAGAAAGCTTGACAAATCAGAGACCCTCGGTCAACCAAGCCTGCGAAGTGCCTGGGTGCGACTTTTCGCACTTCCACGATGCACCGTGAATGACGTAATCGAGTCTATTTATACATATCAGAATAATTTGCAATAAACATGAAATATACTGTTTCTATACTTATAATCAACAACCTAAATAGTGTTATATACAGTATTTCCATTGTTTTTTATTCAATGACATCATTCACAATGATTCATGGGATTGTAATCTGTGCCCTCAAGAAATAGGTTAAGTACAGAATGTTGTACCTTTATATTTTTATCTAATTCTTTTATATTTTTATGATATTTTTCCCATTTTTAAACACTTTTTGAAGTACCTTATTTTGTTGTGGATGTCTCAATGTGGATGCTGTATATGTACTTTTCAGAGAGCTGAAAATATTATAATTATTGAGAGATAAAATGTAATTGATTGTGAAAAATATGCACATAATATCATAATTTCGATTGCAGGCCCAATATTTGAAATAGTATTGCGGCAGACTTTGAGAGTTGGGAAAGAATTGGTGGTTTAGAAAATCTATATAAGATTGCATCGTGATGAAACCTACGATTTACACCCCTAGAAATCATGACTTGATGATAGAGACAGCAATGGCAAGATATACAGTGATAAAGTAGTTAAATTTTGGTCTGCTATCATCTAAAACAGATTGTTTTATGAAATAATTTGTTGTCTTTGTGCTTTTTAGGTCTTCAACATTTTGATCACCATTCACGTGCATTATATACCTACAGAGGAGAAATATTCTTCTAAAAAAAATTTAGTTTGTGTACTGCAGAAAAAAGAAAGTCATACACAACTGGGACGGTATGAGGATGAGTAGATGAGGAACTTTCATTTTGGGGTGAACTATCCCTTTAACAGGATATGCGAGGATCTAGCTTCAGTTTCCTATTATGAAACCAAAGTATACGCTAATTTTAGACATTCAAGTATAAATAAAACTTTAATACTAAGTTCAATGCTATTATCGATCAAATATCGATCTATTGTAGTTCATCTAGGCTCTATCTTGAACTTTGTTCACTTTTGGGCAGCGCACCAAACGAAAACAAACACGAGCTGCCGAAATAGCTCACGCGGTGGTTAACTTTCTACTAGATGTTACATGTTTGTCCTAATTGCCGACTTGGTCAAACTCTGCTTTATTCCCCTTATCCCTTCTCCTTTAAACCCCTTTAAGATGCTGTTTAGCAATCGACCTTTAACTAAACCTGGCTACCTGGCTTCTTTCCAGGTCGTGATAAATCGAAAACATATACATTTGTATTTACCTGCGGCAAAGTGAAGCGGGGTGGACTTGCGCCCGGCCATGTCCTTCGCGTTTACATTGACCGAATCTACCTGCCTTTTCACCCTAGACACATCCCCATTCCTGCAGGCCTCAAACAGCTCCCTGAAAGCCCCACTCGTCCCGCAGCCGCTGCCTCCAGGACTGGCACTACCGGAGTCGGGAGTGGAGCCCGCACTACTGCCCCCGCCGGTGGTAGATGAGCTAGTGCTGCTGGAGCTGGTGGTGCTGCTGCTGCTGCTACTAGCGCTGAGGAGCGGAGTGGGGGTTTCAGGAGTGATCTCCGGTTCCCCGGTTCTCTCCGACTCCCCACCAGCAGCGGGTTCGCCGGTATCGAGAGGTTGTTCTGGAAGCGTGAGGGGACTAGAGCCTATTCGTGACGGGGAGGATAAGTTTGGTTGTTGTTGTTGTTGCTGCTGGGAAGTGCGACGAGACGTCGCCATTTTCGCACACAAATCCCCCTCTGGCAGCGAAAATAGTCTGGGAGAACTTCCGGGAAGTGTCCATGTGAAACTTCCGGTTTCAAATGCTCACGACATAAATATTTTTGTGAAATGTGTCCTTTAAAAAACCCATGTTTACTTTAACCATAGCTACCACTGTCATCAACAATGAAATTAAATACGACAGAAATATTCGAAATACATTTCCATGTTAATTTATTATGGCTTTCAATAGAAACAATAATTGTAGTAATAAGGTATTTTAGAAACGTATCCGGTTACATGTAACCTGAGATGTAGGGAACGAGACATTGCGTTAAGTACTATGGAGAAAGTGTCCTTACACGACCTTGTTGAAACCCTTATACAATCTTGCCAATGCTTTGATTGGTGTCTAAGCACTGCCCCTTTTCCTGAACATCAAATTGTTCTACGATTCGCCTGGTTTGAATTTCCGGTGTTTTCGCTTGGCGTATATTCTTAGCAGATAATGTGATGTTTAAAGTATTACATTTGTAAACATTTTCAAAAACATGTGGCTTTTAAAGTGCTGATACTTAACAGAGTCAAGATTACCGTTTTTTGACAGTGCCTCACCTGACCATGCAGATCATGTCATGAAGCGATGGTCCGAAGTTTGTTTTTCGTTGATATCATTATGTTATGACAGCCAACAACTGCACAAAGTGAGCCTGAAATAATTTTTTACTCAAAATAACACTTAAATTGTTGTTCTCCATCTGAATTGCTCGTTTCAGTAGTTTTTACATTGTCTCAAGACTAGATTCACAAAATAGGCCATTAGATTCATCATGGCGTTACCCAGAGGTTGCTCAGGAAAACTTTGAATATAAGCGGGCACGCAGTCACCATTTCTTCAGAATTGTTTGACTGAGGGACAAGAGTGAGTCACTCAATTATGAAACTCTGAAGTAGTAGTGGGACCAGCTTTGGCAATGTCTCATTCCCTTCATGTCAGAGAACCAAGGTTGCTTGTGTAACCGGAGACGTTCCTTATCGAATTAGTTCACTCAACATTGCCGTAAGCACTATGGGGAACGGGATCAAATCACGCCGCACTACATGACATTACACTCCCAGAGTTATAACACTAAATATAGATATTTTCACAGGCTACAATTCATATTAAAGTGTATATGAATAGTCCCACATAGCAGATGCCAGTTTGAAATTAACGTAGTCTGGAACTTATATGAACCATACAGACATACACAGTATGGTTTATTAAGCCTCTAACAACATAGTTAGAAAAATAGGTTTAATTTCTTATGGGAATACTTATTGAAAGAGCATGACGCCGCAGTCCTGCGACCGACCTGAGTATACCGCACATGCATAAACCTCATGGTGAGCCAGGACTGGGGCACTTAGAATGGACATATGAACTATATAGTCATATTAGTATGAATTAACCCCTTCACGAGCCCAGTCAGGAAGGAAGTTGTATTACAATGAAAGTACTTGTGACTTTCTGAACATTTACAACTGTCTGTATGCAGGTGGTAGTGTAAAATGGACACAAGTTTGTTTGGGCATCGGGCAGTTCAACAGCACGTAATCAGGTGGCTGTGTTGATTATAGTTGGTAGCCACCCATAATAAGGGCTTGGGATCACCCGCTTGAATGTAAGAAGCACTCTATACATAGAGGACTTGTGAGGAGATGAATGCCATGTCCATGTTCTAAATCGCACAAATGTGTTTTGCAAGGAGCATCCTGCTGCCTAACATATGTCCTGTAAGGAAACACCATTTGTGCATGCTCATAGGTGATACTTAATTGAGGGCGATCAAATCAACAATCCAGTGAGAGAGCCTTTGTTTGTAGACTGACATTTTTTGTGTGCATCCTCCATAACAAATAAAGAGCTAATCTGACAGCCTACGCTGAACACATGTATGAAATGCCCTCACTGTGCGTAACATATACATAGATTGCTCATCATCAATGGTGGAAAAAAAACAGGCATGCAAATGAACCACCTAAGCCCTGAAGGGAAGGCATTGATAAAACCTTAGGCACGTAGCCTTTAGGTTTAGGTTTAATGTAGTTTAAATGACAAGCCATCCTCCAGTATTCATCAAAGACTGAGCCAATTCTTGTTCGTCCGATGTGCTCCGTTCGGAGGCAACATATAGGTTTTACAGCTCTGGCTGGTAATGCCAAATTGTGCCTTGTAGATTTATTGTTTATGTAGACAAACATGGTGTCTGCTGGCAACATCATTCTTTTTTGTGTGTTAGTTTCTTTTTTACTTTAAACCCTGTTCAGAAAGGTTTCTTTATGAAGTCTAATTTTCAACTCTAGGCCAGATGCTAAAATAGGGAAAGACCCCGCTTTTGCCCCCCTGGGGTGAGAGATCTCTTTCTCAGATGTTTGGAAATGTTTGGCAACCCACATTGAAAAACTACTACTGCATTTGGGATGAAAGTTCCAGCTTAAGTACCTAAAGTTCCGCCAGTTTGATCCTTGTTACATAATGTTTATTTTTGTTTGAGAATTGCGACATTCTTATCACACAGTCAGTATGCTTTTACTGTTTACAAAGCTATTTTAGTTTCTTATCATGTCATCTATCAATCTATCAATCTATCAATCTATCTATCTATCTATTGAATAATTTAGCTTTTTAGTAAAGTTTGGTTTCTTCTTTGCAAACATGTATCAGGGATGCATCATGTGCTCAAGAGTTCTTCTCCATTTCTGTTCAGCTACAAGTTTTGTCACCCTGCTCTGTCAGTCACTGAGGTTCAAAATGGCCCCCTGTAGCCACCATAAAAACTCTGCTGTGCCCTTTCTACATAGTTGCAATATATCATGTCATTTTATATGTCAACAACATTATTATATGTCATTTTAAGTGGTCAATGATGCAAACATGTCTGAGAATATTTTTCCAAGCACAATATTTCCAGTTATTGCTCTTGAAAATTAAGGTCAGTATGTTAAAACCATTTAATGGAACCACTCTTTTTGTCGGATCAAAAATAAAGGTACTGGGTATAATAACAGATCATTAATATTTTAATATGATCACAATAGGTGTATTATGATGGTTAGATCAAATAAACTGAACGTTTTCTAAGGAAAACTTTATGGAAGGAAAATTATTTTAATGTTAAAACTTTTTTAGTTTGTTATACTTTATTCACATTTGATCAAGCACATTACAAAAATAATTATGGCCCAGTAAAAAAGCATGAAAAGATACTGCACCTTTCCCATCATTTGACCTCTTGAGGTCTTTTTAATTTTCATGTTGTTTACTTGTCCTATCTATTGATTTCAAATGAACTTGCCTGAACCGCTGTTGTTCGATTGGCCTTCTCTACAGTATGTTATAGTCCACTATTTTAAAAACCCTTTGCTTAAAACAACTACTCTTTTATTTCTTCTTCTTATTGTGGCTGGTATTTCCTATAATATTCCTCTATCTGGTTCTAGTAAATTATTCTTTGGATTTTCTAGACCATCTGTGCTGTTGTGGCTCTGATGTGAAGTATTCTATTTAGTGTCTTGATATCTCCTCATAGAAACTAAGGATTAATCTCACTCCTTGAAAGCAGAACTGTTCTTCTATGAGATAGACATGGCAAAAAACATGAGCATTTAATTGTTTTTTAAACCTGTTGGTATTTCAAAACTCTTACCACTGTGAATATTGCGTGAATTCTATGGAATTAATGTTGGGACATAATGTTTACAACGTTAAAGTTTAGCAAATTTTTGCATTATGGCCAATTACACACAAAAATACTAAATACTAAGAGTGAAAAATAAGATTAAAAAGCTGTAAAACTAATTATAATTACTATATTAATATATTTTTTATTATTTAACCTCATATATGGTGTAGAGATATACAATCATTAAATCAAAGTATATACAGTATATTTTACAATATACTATATTTAGTTCTGGTCCTCTAATCTGACTGGACGAGAGGTGTTCTATGAGTACTGATGGTCTCACACCATCAGCACTCGGACGCTTCACTCTGTGTATCACTCTGCTTGTGTTCGTACCATTAAGAGAGTAAGACCATTGCAAATATGTTAAGAGCCATCTTTCGCTTTACATTCAATTTTGTGACATTACGTACTTTAACCAGCAGGTGGAGGCAAAAGACAATTTTTGTGTGTAATATTTTTTGTGTCAGCATCACTCAGTGTTTACATTCAACAGCACTCCGTGATCACTTGGACAGCTATTTTTCCTCTGAAAAATTGGATGCATTTCACCAAAATGATATTATCTTCAGAAAGCTGACTAACAGACAACAGCACCATCAACAGGTGATTGCACATGCTCCATCTCTCTCTCTCTCTCTCGCTCTCTCTCTCTCTCGCTCTCTCTCTCTCTCTCTCTCTCACACACACACACACACACACACACACACACACACACACACACACACATCCTTGTTTCTCCAATATCATGATAGAGATAGCCCAAGCCGTGATACTAGTAGTTCTTAAGTGATGTTTTTGAGAGGCTTGGATGCATCATTTGGTTTGAACCAGCAATGGCAGATTCTGATCCATCACGTAAGACAGTAGTTCCATACACAAATTCTGACCACTATTCACTTGCATTGTATGTCCTACAGAGCTGAGATATTCTTCCAAAAATCTTTGTTTGTGTTCTTCAGAAGAAAGAAAGTCTTACACATCTGGGATGGCATGATGGTGAGTAAATGATGAGATCATTTTAATATCTGGGTGAACTGTCCCTATAAGCATAAACTTTTTAATTATACAAATATTTCTCTCTTTACAATTTTCAAACTCTCTGTAACAAGGTACAATACACAATATTTTACACAGATTGTTATCTCAAAAAAACTGATACATTGAGTTGAAGGGGCAAAAACTTAAAATCATTCATAGAGTTATAGAATTATTTTCAAGTGATTTACATGGGATACTTTATATGCCACTGTCTGAACCTTGGACTTAGGATAGACCTCACCGAAATTACCTGATGGTTGAACTGTGATGCACCTCACTGATCTCTGCCCACAGTCAGCCTGGTTTCTCAAAAGGTTTTTTTGCTGCATTAATCAACATCTTATGGAGTTTTGTCCAAGCACCAAAGGTGCAGGAACCTTATTGTATTTTTTCAGATTTTTGTATTATTTTTCTTCGTATTATAAAACAAAATTCTGCCTTAAAAGTGTCTGGGTGAGATTCCAAACTAGGCAGGATAGGTGGCGTTATTGCAAATAAAACAAAAAATAGATTAATTATATAACTCTTGAACCGTAAGGGCTAGAAGCAAAATTCCTTAAGAAATGCTGAAGAGTACCCACTGTCAGAATTTTGCTCCGCCATTCTTTTTTCCTACTATTTTGGATTGTTTGAAACAAATTTAAAACAAACTCGTCCTAGGCCGTTTGTCCGATCGGAACCAAACCAGTGCAGAAAGACCCAGCGAGTCTCAGAGAGTCAGAGTCCTATTATGAAAAGTTATCAAATACATTTTGAAATTCTGATTTATCGTCAAACGGTATGCCAAAACATTCGTAGTGGGTGTGTCCATTTGACTAAAATGGTTATAACTTTTGAACGGATTGAGATATTATCACTGAATTTGGTACACATAAGTATGGGCTCATTGTGAGGACACAACATATTGCACACCTTTGCCTTTTGGTGGCGCTATAATAATTAAAAAAACAAAAATGGCTCTAACTATGGAACCGTAGGTCAGATTGACTTGAACTTCTGCAGTGTTTTTGTCCAAGGTGCCATAAAGATATATGAGGACAGTCGCATATCTTTACAAACATGGTCGTCATCGACCAATCAGCTTTCAGAAGCTTTTATATATTGTTAAATAAGGCCGATCTGAACTAAACTTGGTATGCTTATTTGTCTCTTGGCCCAAGAGGTCTGTACAAAATTTGACAAAAATTGGCCACCGGGAGGCGCTATGGCATTTTACATGCATGAAAATCATTGTATATACTGCTGTGTTGCACAAAGAAACACGTTATTCATGCCATATTGTGGATCTCTTAATTCTGAACAACTTTACCTTGAGGACCACTGGTGTGAAACAAAACGTTCAATAAATACTTGAGATTATTTAAAAAGATGAATTTTTCTTAACTATTCCTAGGCCATTCACCCGATTGAAACCAAACCATTGCAGAAAGATTCTCTGGAGTCCCAAAATGAAAATTTATCAAAGTAATTTTGATATTTTGATTTATCATTAAACGGTACGTCAGAACGTTCGTAATGGCCGTGGCCTCTTTTCAAAAATGGTTACAACTCTTGAACAGAATCAGATATTGCCACCAAATTTGGTGCACATATGTATGGAGTAATTCAAAGGATGCACGAAAATAATTGTGCATCTTCACCTCTTGGTGGCACTATAAAAGTAAAAACTTTCAAATGGATCTAAATATTATGGGCTGATTGACTTTTGCAGTGTTTGCATCTAAGGTGCCATCAAGGTCTATAAGGACAGTCATATACCTAGAAAACATGGCCACCATTAACAAAATCATATTTTAGCAGCTATTTGATGTAGCCCTAGTTCGGTCACCCGATCGGAACCAAACCAGTGCAGAAAGATTCTCTGGAGTCACATTAATAATAATTATCAAAAAAGTATTAAGCTTTGATTCAATGTCACAAATCTACACCAAAATATAAGCTGTGTGCATTTGACATATGAAAAAAAATGTCATACCTTTGCCTCTTGGTGGAGCTATAACTGTCAGGAATATAAAAAATACCAAATCTGTGTGAAACCGCACCTGATGTTTAGGTTGGCTTGACTCGTCCCACATCATTCGGCGTAGACCCACAAGTTATTACTTTTCTAAGGGATGGGGGGTTATGGTGTACCCCTGGGGGGCAAAAAACATACCGAAAAATCCCATAGACTTTGCATGCGACAATCTTTGACGGATCATATCAGAGTTTCATAGAGAAATGTAGGAGGACTCATTTCATATGGCCTAGCAAGCCGTTTTGGAGCATTACATGCGATTTGGGGTAAGATGTATCCCTGGGGGGTAAAACATGCCCACAAATGTACCATAGGCATACTATGGCAAGGGTCTCGCCAATGAAAACAATTGTTTTTTTCCTAGTATGACAAGACAATGAAATTTGTGGGATCATATCTCCCAATCGTAATGTCATAGAGACATAGGGGCAGGCTCATATCACTCGGGCTACCAATCAGTCTTTATGTATCATCTTGGAAATGGCGTAGCAACCATTTACAGAATCCTAGCAACCGCCCCATAGACTTCCATTCAAAATGGCTCAGAATGATATCTGCAGAACGGTCGTAGACACTTTGGGATTGGATCTTTTGAGTCAGGTTAGTAATCAGCCAATAAGAATCTCTCTGGTCACTAGCAAGCCACGCCCTAGCAACCATTTAGAGCACCCTAGCAACCAGCCCAATTGACTTCCATTAAAAAAGGCTGAGAGGGATATCTTTGGATCAGGATGTACTAGAGACATGACAGTTGGCTTGTGTCAATTGGGCGAGCAATCAGTCTTCATGTATCCACTTGAAAAACTACTTAGCCACACCCTAGCAACCATTTAGAGCACCCCAGCAACAATCCCCATTGACATCCATTTAAAATGGCTGAGTGTGATATCTTTGGATCAGAATGGCCTAGAGACATGAGAGTTGGCTTGTTTTAATTGGGTTAGCAATCAGATTTCAGGTAACATCATGGAAACTATTTACTCACAACTTAGCAACCATTTAGAGCACCCTAGCAACCAAACCCCATTGACATCCATTCAGACTGTCTGAGAGTGATATCTTTGGATCAGAATGGCCTAGAGACATGATAGTTGGCTTGTTTTAATTGTGTTAACAATCTTTCTACACGTATCATCATGGAAACTACTTAGCCACACCCTAACAACCATTTAGAGCACCCTAGTTACCAAACCACATTGACTTACATTAAAAATGCTTAGATGGGGATCTCAAGATCAGAAGGTTTTAGAGACTTCTGGTTTCATTATTTAGACTCAGGGTAGCAAGGAGCCTTTTGAGTATCACCTTGGTAACTGCCTAGTAACCAGATGTGGTTATCCTAGCAACCAAGTAACAAATCACATATTTCTGCACCAGAACATCATAGAGACTTCCGGCTTCATTCATTTGACTCAGGGTAGCAAGGAGCCTTTTGAGTATCACCTTGGTAACTGCCTAGCAACCAGATGGGATTACCCTAGCAACCAAGTAACAAGTCACATATCTCTGCACCAGAACATCGTAGCAAGTTGCTGTTTCATTAATTTGTCTCAGGGTAGCAAGGAGCCTTTTGAGTATCACCTTGGTAACTGCCTAGTAACCAGATGTGGTTATCCTAGCAACCAAGTAACAAATCACATATCTCTGCACCAGAACATCATAGAGACTTCTGGCTTCGTTCATTTGACTCAGGGTTGCAAGGAGCCTTTTGAGTATCACTTTGGTAACTGCCTAGCAACCATATGGGGTTACCCCAGCAACCAAGTAACGAATCACATTTTTCGCCAATTGTCAACAAATTTAGTTTAGGCAGGATCTATTCCATCAATTTGTTTTATTTGTCATCCACTGGGCCATTTCTGTCAATTCTGATCATTTTGGTTCTTCACATGTGCTTGGACCCCAACGATTGCCGCTTGAGGCTATATTTATTTATTTATTTTTATACACAATTTACAATAATATTTAATCTAACTACACAATGATGACTCTAAGACTTTAAAGATATGATGATCTGTAATGCTGCTTTGAATGCGTGTTGTGAAAAGCGCTATAAAAATAAATTACTTGACTTGGCTAATAGAATGTGAAACCACGTTGAAGTTGGTGGGTTCTTGTTTATGGTTGGAAAAGTGTTGGCTAATGGCTATTTTTACCACACAGTAGGGGCTCCGGGCCTGACATACTGACCCCCAGTCCTTAAAGTCATGTGACACCCCATCCATCAGCGGGATACATGCATGCCCCTCTACTCTGCGATGATTGGCCCAAGCAGGTAGTACACGTGAACACGAGCTGATCGTTGGCAAAAATGCAATTTTGGTGTCGGCTGAGCTCAACAGTTCACTCGTGCCGCACATATCAACCAGCAGCAGGAGGTTATTTCTCTCCTGAGCCGAAACAGCGTTCATTTAACACACTGGGCTTTATGAAGACGTTTGACCCATTTCCCCAATTTCAAATACAGTAATACAGGTATGCACTAACTTAAATGTTATGTTTGCTTCAGTAGGGTCCATTTAAAGAGATGCTTGCACTCAGTTAATTCGTGTTCCTGCATGCAAGTGTGTGTTTTTTTTTTTTTTATAACCATATAAAGGAAACTCTATTGTGCCCTGGCTGGGAAACGACTACTACGAAACCAGGAAGAGACATGCACGCTGGCCAAACCACAGTGGATATTAGGCTTAAAAGCTTTCAAATATACTAGTGAAAACGCGTTTGAGAATCAACGATAAAGCCAGAAGAGGATGTTCTAGACGAAGGAAGTAGTATGGTATGGCGTGATGGTATGTTTAACCCATGGCGAATGCTGCAATATCAAATGAGTTCCAACAGTTGTGCATCAAACAGTTTGTTTGTAAAGTTGCTTTGCCAATGTGTTGTACTGCAATGCATCATTTTCTGTTTTAAACTTCGAGAATAATTTTATCTTGTGCTTCACTTTGACATGCCGGAACAATACCATATAGGCTATGGGGGAAAGCGAGCATAATGTATCATATCAAAGCTAGTACAATGTTTTACAGGTTTTTTTTTAGCGTGAAAATCATTTGAACTCCGGCTGTGTATTTTTACTGTGTAAAAGTAATTCTATTATATAGTTGTTTGTTGCTTGCGCATTCTAATTAATGTAGCATCTGTTGAAAATGAAGACTTTCGTGAAACAACTTATTCCTTCGGGAAGTGAAATCACTACCCTTACATGGTAACATGATATAACGAATACTGTCGTTACCATGAGGAACCTAGTCGTTTGCTAATTTTGAATTGGGTTTTGATGTTGTTTTTTTTTGTTGTTTTTTTTTTTTTTAAATGTTTGATATAGATTATAATGAACACTAGAGGGTGCCCAACATCCTCATGCATTGCATCCTTATCTCTTTGTTTCTCAACATGCAATTCCAAATCCCCTCCATGGCCTCCAGCTAAGATAAACTTGTTTGACTGGCTTGCCCCACTTACCTGCTGTCTTTGCATAATGTATATAATTTCATACTGAGTTTTTATTAAGCACTGCATGCTGTGCCTAATGATTAATTATTTCATAAGGCTTTTAGGCCTATATTAAACACTGCATGCTGTGCTCTAATAAAGTAGACGATACATGAGAAATATAAATTGGTTATGTTTTGAAACATTCTTCAGTTTTCAACCAACATTCAGAGACCTGAAATATAAATGTATGGAAATAATGGACATGTGTTTCTGTATTTTTAGTGTGTCTGGCTGCCCTCCCGACGAATCCACCATGCCGATCGAATTGGCCATGCCACTTTATCTGTCAAGTGATGAGTTCCTGAACATGAGGACTTCTAAATACAGCAGGCCCTTGCGGCCATGTATACATCTGTGTCAAAGTTCCAAGCTTAGTTTTAGCTCGTTTAGGCAGCAGTCAGAATTGAATGGGGTCAGTGCACCCTTAGCGGTGCCCGGCAAGGCCAAAAAACAAGTCTCTTTTGCTGACCACAAGGGCCTTGCCTTGACGATGGTGAAGATCTTTTCTGAATTTGATGACCCCTTTGACATCCCAACTGACATTGAGCAGTTTTTTACCTCTTCGCTGACTCTGTCAGAGGGGAAGAACGAGTTAAGCCTTGACTTTGACCAGCCATCTGCAGATTACTTAAAGTTTCGACAACGTATAGAAAAGGATCACGTCTGCCTCGAGCACTGCATGCTTAAGGAAAAATCTATAGTAGGCACAGTCAAAGTCAAAAACCTTTCCTTTGAGAAGTCGGTTAAACTTCGCATTACATATGACACTTGGAAGAGCTACACAGACATGGAATGCCAGTATGTAAAAGACACTTACACCGGCACGGACCGTGACACCTTTTCGTTCGAAGCAGGTTTGCCCGATCAAGTGCCTCCATGTGAACGCATTGAGTTTGCCATCTGCTATGAGGTCAATGGCTTTTCAATTTGGGATAACAACCAAGGACAGAATTACAGAATCATTCAGTCAACACTGAAGACAAATTCAAATGACTCAAGTGGTGGCCATCAGCGATATGATGTGAGTGATTGGGACACTCATTTTGACCGATATGGCAGCCCCAGATGTTCGAATGGAATCTTTCCCAGTTGGCCAAGTTATGCTGGATATGAAGACATTGGCCCGTATTATTAAGCTTAAGGCATAAAATGCCTCGCAAGAAAAATTGCTCAGGGCAACCGTTCCAGCTAGCAGAAAAACTTTAAAAACCACAACACCTTTTCCGCTGTTCTTTGGCCTCTAATTCTATCGACTTGTTGCACAGTAAAGCAATAAAGACATTTGAGATATTTTTTGTCAATAATAATGGATTATATTGTGCAACAGAACATGTATTATATGTATTAACAAGCATTATATTTTTACAAATACTGTTGATGGTGCAATACAAATATGTAATTGTGGCAAATTGCACGTTTATTTTCCAATGACCATCAGGTGCTTTGAAGCTAGCAGGTTTGTATGTTCTTGAAGTTGATTTTGGGTTTTGAATGGATTTATTAACAATTCTCCCATAGCTACTGCTTTCTATGCACCTTATACAGTAGTATGGTGTTAATTGCATTCTTAACATTGTAAGTGAATCTGCAGGCCAGTATTTAAACTGTTAATCATGAACAAAATTGCAAGAGGTTTTTCTGTCGGGGAGTCAAATTTTCAACACTGAGCTTGATTTTGATGTGAAAAGTCTTGCGACGGGCACAGAGAGAATGACCTAAGAGAAGATCAGTTTTTCCCATTAATGTGAGACCATGAAATTGGACATTATGCAGTTACTGCTGCTTTCCATATATGTGTTGTTTTTTCCTGGACTAGTTTTAAATGATGAAGAAAAAACTCTAAAGAAAGTAACCATATTTCTGTAACTTTGAATTAATAAATGTGGCTTATACTCACTGTAATTTTCTACACAACAGGATTATGAGATTAGTGTTGGTTGGCAGTTAAGTTGATGTGTATTGATATAATTTGTTCTATATGCACTTTAATTTGTTGTCACTCATTTTAACCTTTCTTGTTTGTAACTGAATACAGATGTGTGAGAACCACTTTAAATATGTTGTTGTTAAAATGTTCTATTGGCGGTATTTGGTATGTTCAATATGTGCATTTTAATGCAATGTTTTAATTTTTTTTTTCTGGTCACTGAAAACAGTAAATAAAGTATTGGTATCTGAAAACAACAGATATTTGACTTGTTTCCTTTCTTTAGAAATAAAATATATGTGTTAAGTTGTGAAAGGCATGTTTATAATGAGCATTGGTGTTTTGGTTCTACAGTCAACCTGTTGTTTAAAGTGGTAAATGGCTATAAAATGTATACCAGTACTTTTGTCATACTTGGATGCCAATATTAATGCGTCTTTTAAACTTTCAAGAATCGATTTTAAAGGGATGTTCCAGGTTGAATTTAAGTTATGTTCAGTCGAACAGCATTTATGGCTTAATGTTGATGACCACAAAAAATTATTTTTACTTGTCACACGTTTATTTAAAAAAAAAAAAACCTTGTTTACAGTAAGACATGGTGGAAGTGAATGGGGCCAGTTCATAAACTTGAAAATACAGTATAATTACATTATATATGTAAACTGATTTTAATGTGATAAAATCACTTAAATATCTGTGTGAAGTTATAACCAATAATAAGAAGTCAGTAAACCCTGTTATGTGGTAAACAATTTAATGCCACTAAATCCAAATTTCTTAATTTTTTTTGTTTGCTTTTTTCCCCCTAAAATCATGTTAACATGCATAATGTTTTCGTCTTGTGGCTATACTTTTGAAACCGTGTGTTTTTTAATGTTAATGGACTAATGGACTGAATTAACTTCCATTGTGTTTTACTGTAACAGTGATTTTTTATTAGTTATTTTTGTATTATGAATGAATGAGGGACGAGTCTTGCGATTCGGTTTGAGGTGCTTTTATTTGGGAAATTATTGATCTGAGGGTGTTTTCATTGACGACTTCCTGTATGCTCAAACGTCATAGGTCAGCGTCAGTTGCTTGGCGCACATTTAACAAATTGTATCTAACCAGAAGTTGATGATTTTGCTAATTATATATCATATCTATACAAAATAAACTTGAGAGTTTGAGACAAGCGTTTAGGTTCCCCATACTCGCTAGGACGAATTTAGCTTAAAAGAGATATATTTTAATCGCGCGAAAAACACAAACTAGCGTTTCTGAAATGAGCTAGACTGTCAAAACATGGAGCCTCAGAAAGAGATCAGTCAACCTGCAAATAAAATCGCAACGCCTGGGAAAGATCAAGAGGAACGATGCTGCTCTAATGTGAGTGTCTAAACACCTACAGTCTTACTAAAATTAACTGTATTTTGCTCTAATGGTTATTATTGGTGTTTTTCAAGAAGCATGCAGCTTGCAAAGTGTTGAAACAAAGCTATTGTTATTTAGAGCAACCTCAGAAATGTAAATGACAGTTCGGATTGTACAATGAGATTGATCGTTAAAGACTGAAACCGCTAGTTTACCCAAAAATGCTAATTCTGTCATCATTCTGTCAACATCCTTATGCTGTTCCAAACCTATTATGACTTTCTTCTGTGGAAAACATAACATCCTTAGTCACAATTTATTTTCAATGCTTCTTTCTTCCATAAATGTAATTGAAAGGTTACTGAGGCATTCTGCCTTTCTCTTTTGTGTTCCACTGAAGAAACAATGCTATAACAATTCAAGGGAGATGAAACTATACCCTCTAATTGAACAAAACAATTCGGAGAGAATACTAAAGCATTGTTGTGTTTTACTTGTCTCACTCAGACCTGTGATAAAAATGAGGAGCAGGAACCTTTGTCCCCAAATCAGGGAGATTTCAGTGATCCAGTATATAAGGAGATCGCACTGGCGAACGGCACCATTAACCGAATGAACAGAGAAGAGCTGCGTGCGAAATGTGCTGAACTGAAACTTGATACACGGTACTCAGAGTAAATTAAATGTATATGTGATATATAGAATTGTTATTTTGATCCACTAACCATAAAATGGCCACGTATCATCAGATTAATCAGTCTGGCCAGCATATAGATCTGCCACTAATTTTTTTGTCTTTATGGTCTTATCAGAGGTGTTATGGATGTGCTGAAGAAGCGCCTCAAAAGCTACTACAAAAGGCAAAAACTGCATTCAGCTGCTGCAGGTGGTAACAGTGATGTATACTATGACTACATCTGTGTGGTAGATTTCGAGGCAACGTGTGAGGAAAATAACCCACCTGACTACCTTCATGAAATCATCGAGTTCCCCATGGTTTTGATTGACACACACACTTTGGAGATTGTGAGTTGGTGAGGGAATAGTCTGGCAAATAGGTGCTTGATTCTTGCCAGGCAAATGCAGTAAAAGTGTTTGAACTATATTTAGAGCTCTTTTTTTTTTTTTACATTGCATTGTTTCAAATAGGAACAATGAGACTTATCTTAACATTAATTCACGTATTATTATTAATTCTTTTAAAGGACTTTAAGTTTGTCATTTCATTCTGGTCATTGCAGGTAGACTCATTTCAGGAGTATGTGAAGCCAGAAGTGAACCTGCAACTCTCAGATTTTTGTGTAAAACTTACCGGGATCACGCAGGCAAGATTTCATAAAATGATTACTGAGTGATATGTGTTTTGTGTTCACGTTCTCCTGGGAAGTTTGTACTACAAGGTTGGAAATTGTAAATATGATGCAATGTGCGTTCAAGTGATTTTACTCTGAAAGAACAGACTGTTTTGTAATTTCATATTTCTTTCTCTCTTTTTCACTTACTAGCGAAGACAGGAAGCTTTTTTTTAGCACCAATGCAAAAAAAAAAAGAGCAAAGCCACGCATTAGGTGTGTAATTAATGCATTGTCTACAGTGCATCCGGAAAGTATTCACAGTGCTTCACTTTGTTACAGCCTTATTCCAAAATTGATTAAATTCATTATTTTCCTTAAAATTCTACAAACAATACTCCATAATGACAACATGAAAGTAGTTTGTTTGAAATTTATTACAATTAAAAAAATAATTTACAGCTTCAAGTCTTTGTGTATGATGCTACAAGCTTGGCACACCTATTTTTGGGCAAGTTTCTCCCATTCTTCTTTGCAGGACTCTCAAGATCCATCAGTTTGGATGGGTAGTGTCGGTGCACAGCCATTTTCAGATCTCTCCAGAGATGTTCAATCAGGTTCAAGTCTGGGCTCTGGCTGGGCCACTCAAGGACATTCACAGAGTTGTCCCGTAGCCACTCCTTTGTTATTTTGGCTGTGTCGTTGTCCTGTTGGAAGATAAACCTTTGCCCCAGTCTGAGGTCCAGAGCGCTCTGGAGCAGGTTTTCATCAAGGATGTCTCTACATTGCTGCATTCATCTTTCCCTCGATCCTGACTAGTCTCCCAGTTCCTGCCACTGAAAAACATCCCCACAGTATGATGCTGCCACCACCATGCTTCACTGTAGGGATGGTATTGGCCAGGTCATGAGCGGTCCCTGGTTTCCTCCAGACATGACGCTTGCCATTCAGGCCAAAAAGTTAAATCTTTGTTTCATAAGACCAGAGAATTTTGTTTCTCATTTTCTGAGAGTCCTTCAGGTGCCTTTTGGTAAACAACAGGTGGCTTGTCATGTGCCTTTTACTGAGGAGTGACTTCCATCTGGCCACTCTACCATACAGGCCTGATTGGTGGAGTGCTGCAGAGATGCTTGTTCTTCTCCACAGAGAAACACTGGAGCCCTGTCAGAGTGACCATCAGGTTCTTGGTCACCTCCCTGACTAAGGCGCTTCTCCCCCAATCCCTCAGTTAGGCCGGGCTTCCAGCTTTAGGAAGAGTCCTGTTGGTTCCAAACGTATTCCATTTACAGATGATGGAGGCCACTGTGCTCATTGGGACCTTCAATGCTGCAGAAATGTATCTGTGCCTCAATACAATCCTGTCTCGGAGGTCTACAGACAATTCCTTAGACTTCATAGCTTGGTTTGGTTTGTGCTCTGACATGCACTGTTAACTGTGGGACCTTATATAGACAGGTGTCTGCCATTCCAAATCATGTCCAATCAACTGAATTTACCACAGGTGGACTCTAATCAAGTTGTAGAAACATCTCAAGGATGATCAGTGGAAACAGGATGCACCTGAGCTCAATTTTGAGTGTCATGGCAAAGGCTGTGAATACTTGTGATTTTTGCTTTTTAGTAAATTTGCAAAGATTTCAAACAAACGTCATTATGGGGTATTGTTTGTAAAATGTTGAAGAAAATAATGAATTTAATCCATTTTGGAATAAGGCTGTAACATAACAAAATGTGGAAAAAGTGAAGCGCTGTGAATACTTTCCGAATGTACTGTATCTTTTGTATCATTCTTGTGCGATCACATATAATGATGGGAAATTTAGTTTTTTGTCGCTGCATTAACCAGCTAAATCAGGCTTACTTTCTGACAAGTTTTATCATTATTCTTCATTAACAGTACAAACTAAACTGCACAGTTAAAATAAAGTAAAAGTAAATTATTAGCAATAACAATTTGCTTCAGCCATGATTCTTAAATTGACATGCCCCCAACTCAGAAAGGTGGGCCTACAAGCAAATCCAGAGTTTCCCCACTCGTAATTTTGACTGCATTCAACTTGTAAATACAACCATTCCGACATGACTTGAATGCACCATTTTGAACGCACTTTTTGCTTTGTCCTCACTTCTTATTGTTTAATTATTATTTCAGATAATGGTGGATGAGGCAGATACATTCCATGCAGTTCTAAAACGAGCAGTTTCTTGGCTACAGAAGAAAGAACTTGGCACAAAGTACAGCTATATGTTTTTGACAGATGGGTAAGAATGGATTAGTATTTTAAGGCATTTTTTATATTCTGTATGCAGAGGCATACTTTTCAAAGAAGTACTACTTTATATAGTCCACTGTCTTTCTGTGTAGGTCATGGGACATGGGAAAGTTTCTTTATACTCAATGTCGATTGAGTCGCATCAGATACCCAAAGTTCGCCGGAAAGTGGATCAATATCAGAAAGTCTTATGCAAACTTTTATAAGGTATGTTTTCATGTATAGTTTTTTTAATGATTTTTTATTTCTACAAAATTGCAGTGAATAAATAATAAATATTTTTTATAGAACCATATAAGGGAAGTTTTTGTTCATTTGAATGTGTATATAGAGGATTTTGATATCTTAAAGTGTTAGTTCACTCAAAAATGAAAATTATTTTATTATTTACTCACCCGCATACCATCCCAGATGTGAATGACTTTCTTCTGCTGAACAAAAATTACGTTTTTTTTAGAAGAATATCTCAGCTCTGTTGGTCCTTACATTGCAAGTAAATAATGGCCAGAACTTTCAAGCTCCAAAAATCACAAAGGCAGCATAAAAGTAATCCATATGACCCTAGTGGTTAAATCTGTATCTTCAGAAGCTATATATTAGTTGTGAGTGAGAAACAGATCAATATTTAGGTCCTTTCACTTTCATATTCTGTCATATTTTGAAAGTGAAAGTGGAGATTAATGGTTTAAAAAAAAAAAAAAAGCACTTAAATATTGATCTGTTACTCACCCAAATGTATTGCTTCTGAAGATATGGATTTAACCACTGGAGTCTTATGGATTACTTTTATGTGGACTTTTATGTGATTTTTAGAGCTTTGAATATCTGGTCACCATTCACTTGCATTGCAAGGACTAACAGAGCTGATATATTCTTCTAAAAATCTTTGTTTCTTCTGCAGAACAAAGAAAGAAAGTAAACCAAAGCACATTTGGGATAGCATGAGGGTGAGTAAATTATGAGAAAATGTACATTTTTGGGTGAACTATACCTTTAAATACTCAGACGCATCAAATAAATTAAAGGTGAGAGTGCCTGAGGTTTTGTAGAGGACACAGGAGGCGTGGGAGTAGCAGTCAAGAATTATGCAAAAACATTCATTATTTTGTTGGTCATGAGTCTTATGTTGGTCTCTCTCAGGTTCCCCGTACTCAGACTAAACTAATCTGCATGCTGGAGAATCTCGGGATGCACTACGAAGGGCGTCCCCACTGTGGTTTAGATGACTCCCGCAACATTGGTAGAATTGCTATCCACATGCTAAAGGACGGCTGTCAGCTGCAGGTAAACGAGTGCTTGCATTTAGGGGAACCACGGAGCGTGCCCATCTCTGCTCCCATTGAAGGAGCACCAGCACCTCAAAATCCCAGGAGCAGAGATTAAAAAAGACACTCTTTTTACAAAAATAACATGTTATTTCTTTGATGTGAACAAACAGATGTTGATGTTGAATTGAAACAGAGGGCATTGGTCAGCCACAGTGATCACATTTAAGGGAAGAACTTTGTGTACACCAGATAATTTGGGTAAACTTTAAACTTTGTTCTGGAAAAATTGCTCCGTTAATGTGTACTCTTTTAATTTGTGATATAACCTTTGATGCAGTCATTCACATTAAAGTGGATCAGGGTTCAAGATCAGTATGGTGATTCTGTGCTTTCACCCTTACAGCCAATTGAGTTTATGTACTGTATTCTGAAACCTGCTACTGAGGAATTTGCAAACTGAAATAGCACAAAGGTTGCTAACCAAACTAATTGCCTTTTGTAGTAACAGTCATTATTTCAAGCCTAACTGCTGGATGATTAATAATTGCACTTTGCTTTTTTCATCCATGTTGCACATTCTCACATTCTTGCCTCAAAACAAGAAATGTAATCCTCTATACAACTGAAATGATACATTTGTATACAATTATTTTGCCAATAAATTATGATGTCACTGATTGATGTTTTTGTAATAATTTATAGATTTTCATGTAAATATTTAGTTTTTCCTGTTTTCTTGAGGTCTGATTTGCAGGTGAACTACATTTTTGTTGATTAAACTGATTAACTTGGGTACTTTGCACCCTTAAACATATATTTTTAGCTGTTTTTGGTTATGTAACATGTTTTGTCAACACAAAGTTCACATTTAAGGCCACCATATCTCTTAATTTATAAAGACCATGCAGTACCAAGATAAACAAGGGAGTAGATGTAAAAATAACACGAAGCACATTCAGTCTTTTGTATTACTAGTTATTTTGAAATGTTTGTCTTAGGTCAGTTAGGATCACTATATTTTAAGAATGTGAAATGTCGGGATAAAATTATTTATTTCAGCTTTTGTTTATTTCATCACATTCCCAGTGGGTCAGAAGTTTACATACACTTTTAGTATTTTGTAGGATTGCCTTTAAATTGTTTAACTTGGGTCAACATTTTGGGTAGCCTTCCACAAGCTTCTCACAATAAGTTGCTGGAATTTTGGCCCATTCCTCCAGACAGAACTGATGTAACTGAGTCAGGTTTATAGGCCTCCTTGCTCGCACATGCTTTTTCAGTTCTGCCCACATATTTTCTGACCCTTGGATTGAGGTCAGTGTTTTGTGATGGACACTCCAGTACCTTGACTTTGTTGTCCTTAAGCCATTTTACCACAACTTTGGAGGTATGCTCATTTGCAACCAAGCTTTAACTTCCTGGCTGATGTCTTGAGATGGTGCTTCAATATATCCACATCATTTTTCTTCCTCGTGATGCCATCTTATTTGTGAAGTGCACGAGTCCCTCCTGCAGCAAAGCTCCCCCACAACATGATAGTGCCACCCCCATGCTTCACGGTTGGGATGGTGTTCTTGCAAGCCTCACCATTTTTTCTTCCAAACATAATGATGGTCATTATGGACAAACAGTAACATTTTTGTTTCATCAGACCAGAGGACATTTCTCCAAAAAGTAATGATCTACGTCCTCATGTGCACTTGCAAACTGTAGTCTAGCTTTTTATGGCGGTTATGAAGCAGTGGCTTCTTCCTTGCTGAGCAGCCTTTCAGGTTATGTTGATATAGGACTCATTTACTGTGGGTATATATACTTGTCTACCTGTTTCCTCCAGCATCTTCACCAGGTCCTTTGCTGCTGTTCTGGGATTGATTTGCACTTTTCGCACTAAATTATGTTCATCTCTAGGGGACAGAATGCGTCTTCTTCCTGAGCTACGTGGTCCCATGGAGTTTATACTTGCATACTATTGTTTATACAGAAGAACATGGTGCCTTCAGGCATTTGGAAATTGCTCCCAAGGATGAACCATACGTGTGGAGGTCCACAATTTTATTTCTGAGGTCTTGACTGATTTATTTAGATTTTCCCATGATGTCAAGCAAAGAGGCACAGTGTTTGAAGGTAGGCCTAAAATACATCCACAGGAATACCTCCAATTCAGTACACCTCCTATCAGGAGCTAATTGTCTAAAGGTTTGACATAATTTTCTGGAATTTTCCAAGCTGCTTAAAGGCACAATTAACTTGTATGTGTATGTAAACTTCTGATCCACTGGAATTGTAATGTCAGTTAAAAGTGAAACAATCTGTCTGTAAACAATTGTTGGAAAAATTACTTGTCATTCACAAAGTAGATGTGCTAAATGACTTGCCAAAACTATAGTTTGCTAAAAATGAAATCTGTGGAGTGGTTAAAAAAATAGTTTTAATGACTTCAGCCTAAGTGTGTGTAAACATCTGACTTCAACTGTAAATGGGGCCAATCCGTAAACGTTAAAATACTATTAAAAAAAAATAGCCACAAAACAGTAACAATATGCATGTTAACGTGATTTTAGTGTGATAAAATCGCTTTTTTATCATTTCTTTATAAAGTTATATCCAATTTTACAACTTTGTTGCCATGATGATGTAATGTCAACAAACACTAGAACCTTAAAATGACGTTTTAAACCATTTATAAATCAAATAATATGTTTTATTATTTGATTTGTAAGAGTTTTAACAGAAGATTTATTTGAAGTGCTTTTATAAATTTGCTTCAAAAAGCATCCCATTTCTGCCTTTTAAACACTCCAAAAACTAGTCCCATTCACTTCCATTAAGTGGCTCACTGTAATCTCAGTTTTTGCTTCTTTATGTTTTTTTTTAAGAAAAGGACAGATGAGTAATTTTCTTTGTTTGTGGTAATCAACATATGCCACAGATGCTGTCGATTGAGCTTAAATTGAATTGAACCCGGAATATTCCTATAAGTGTATGGAATTATGGATGTTCTCTTTCTGTCTAATTATAGAAACATGTCGGTATTTCAATTGAGTTGATAAATTACGGTGTAGTGCTGTAATATATCAGGACTAATGCAGCTTTACATCATCTCCAGCAGATCGCGCCATACAACACGTCTGTAAATAAACGTAAACAACACAAAGCCCACCATCCATAGTGTCAATAAAGTGAAATGTTAGGCGTGTTTGCATCGTTATAGTTACATGTTCCACTCATTATGCTTTTGTTTTTCTTTCCAGTTTGTGCTTATCATGGCACAAAGAGAAAAGTCCCCTTCATATCTTATACAAACAATATCCAGCTGTACCTTCTCGTGTGCTTGAGAGGACAGACATGTTTTTGGAACCCGCTATTATTTACATTGTGTAGTGCACACTCCTATAAACATGAAATTCGTTACTGTTAGATAAACCAAAACAAACGGAGCACTGAACGCGAGCAACGCTTGAAATCTAGAACGCATGGAATCCCGACGTCACCACCCAGTCAACCAATCAGGGACTTTGTTTATGCGAGCGTCGCGTCGCAAGCAGAGAAGAAGGTGGGTTTAAGGCTCTGCGCAGTGCTGCTCCTCTGAGCGCTCAGCACAGACTGCATGCGCAGAGAATGGGCGTAGACACACAGGGAAGGACTACAACAAACACCGCTGTACTTTCATTCTAACTCACTGGATACAAGATATTTACTCTCATGTGTTTTCAAAGGACACGCTGGTGGTATCGCCAGCCTCGCGAACAGGGATGAGATGACTTTTGATGCGCGTGTATGGTTTCTATCATGCGGTCGATGGCGCAGATAAAGAAGATGCGTGAAACAACGCAGCCCAGCCCTGTTTTCTTGAATGTGGTAGGAGGAAACCACATATTTTCGGATGAAGATGAAATCAGCATTGCCTGAATGTTGGTTTCCTATGGACTGTCGTGCTGAAAACCCGAATCGATGAAGCGAGTGAAAGGAGCAGCATGCTGCCTAGGTGATTGATCACTGTGCTCAATGAGAACGAGGAGCGCAGCTGCAATACGATGGCTGAGGTGAATAACCTGAAGACAGCCAGATTATGGAGGGATGCTGCTCTGCGCTCCAGGAAGCTGCGGAGCAATCTGCGACAGCTAACTCTCAGCGCAAAAAACAGCCAGAAAATCACATTACCCGAGGACATAAAAGAGATCGAGGTGCTCAATCTGGGTAATAATTCTCTGCAGGAACTACCAGAGGGACTGGGCTCAACCTTGACAAAGCTTCGCATCCTTGTTCTTCGCAGGAACAAGTTTGCCACTGTACCTTCTGCAGTATTTCAACTTAGTCAATTGGTTGAATTAGACACTAGTCACAACTGCCTGAGCCACTTTTCTGAAGATATTGATCTTTTGAAGGGGCTTAAGAAGCTGTGCATTAGTCATAACAAAATCCAATACCTGCCGTCTCAGATTGGGACTTTACATTGTCTTGAGGAACTTGACATCAGCTTCAATGAGCTGCATGATTTTCCCAAGTCATTTTCAAAGCTCAGGAAGCTCAGAACACTTGATGTGGATCACAACAAGCTACAGCATTTTCCCTCTGAAATTCTTGCTCTCAGTGACCTGGAGGAGCTCGACTGCTCCGGGAATAAACTAGAGGGTCTTCCGGGAAATATTATGATGCTCCAATCCATTAAAATCCTGTGGCTGAGCAGCACCCATCTCTCCTCCTTGCCAGAAACATTCTGTGATTTGCAGAACTTGGAGAGCCTGATGCTCGATAATAATTTCCTAACAAATCTGCCACTATCATTTGGAAAACTGCAAAAGATGAAAATGTTGAATCTGTCATCTAACTCCTTAGAAGATTTCCCTCAGGTTATCATCAAAATCGCTAGTTTGGAGGAGTTGTATTTAAGCCGAAATAAACTGACCTTCCTCCCTGTGGAGGTAGGACAGCTGAGTAATCTTGCTAATTTGTGGTTGGACAATAATAGCATAACGTTTCTCCCGGACTCTATTGTAGAGCTAGGGAAATTAGAGGAGCTGGTGTTACAGGGTAACCAAATTGCCATACTCCCAGACAATTTTGGAAAACTTGCCAAAGTGAACATTTGGAAGGTGAAGGATAATCCTCTCATTCAGCCTCCGTATGAAGTGTGCATGAAAGGGATCCCATACATAGCTGCCTATCAGAAGGAGCTTGCACACTCCCAGACTGCTGTTAAGCCCAGACTTAAACTTGTTATGATGGGACAGAAAAATGCAGGGAAAACCACACTCAGGCAGTGCATTGTCAGTAAACTAGCAGATGCCAAGATGGTGACTGGAGGTAGGGGTATTGATGTTACAAACTGGGTAGCGGATGCTGATCGTAGTCTTGCATTCATTGTGTATGATTTATCAGGTAAACAGAACTACGATCTTATCAAACCCTTTTTCCTCTCACCTGGAGCTCTTTATGTTTTAGTGGTGAATCTGAAATCATATACGTCAAAGAACTTTTACCCTCATGTTGGGTGTTTCCTCCACCTGCTCAGTGCCAAGGTGCCACATGCCGTTGTGTGCATGGTGGGGACCCACACTGACCTGTGTGAGGAGTTTGAGATTGAAGAAAAGTGCCTGGATATTCACAGACAGATTTCACTCCAGGAAAAGATGGACATTGAGTGTATGCGAGTGCTTGCCATGCAGGTTGACGAAGCCCTTGAGCAGGGTTATGATATTCGGATGTCTAGCCCCCATGTGCTCTTTTATGGTGTTTTGGATAAAAACTTGAGACGTAAGAAGTCCCAATTGCAATATATGCTGAACAATCGATTACAAATCCTGTCTCCAGTGACTTGTGTCAGTTGTGTGGCGGCACAAAGGAACATCCAGCGCTTGAAAGAGAAGCTCATGTTGGTCGCTGATCACAGGGAGATTTTCCCCAACCTTCACAGAGTGCTACCCAAATCATGGCAGATGCTTGAGGAACTGCATTTTAAGCCACAGGATTTATGGCTTTCCTGGTGGGATTCGGCCCGATTGGGCCTCCAGGCGGGGCTGACGGAGGACCGCCTGCAAAGTGCTCTCTCCTACCTACATGAGAGCGGTAAACTTTTGTACTTTGAAGACAGCTTGACGCTGAAGGAATATGTCTTCCACAATCTGCCACGGTTTATTGCCATCTTAAATGTCTTTTTTCAGAGGGACCTCACGACAATGATTGAAAAACTTGAAGCTGAGGCAGACGATGGAGATAATGCCAGATCCACACAGATGCACAGTCACGTGGAGGGTTTTCTGTCGCATGGCCTACTGTCATCAATCGTCATTCGTTTGCTGCTTAAACCCCTAGTACAGACACAGCAGGACTTGCATCTGATCATGGAACTGCTGGAAAAAATGGGGGTCTGTTACTGTGTCAACAAACCTCGAAGTAAGCCACTTAACGGAGCCACCGTCTGGTATAAGTTCCCCAGTCAGGTCAGCAATGAGGAGCCCCATTCAGATGCCTTGGCCAGTGGGGGTTCATCCATCCCTGGTCAGATCTTCTCGGTTGAGCAGCTGCAGATTGAATACAGGTTTCCTTTTCTCACCCCTCTTGGACTTTTTGCACGATTTAGTGTGCAAATCAACAGCCACGTGGTGCAGCGATCTGATGGAAAGCATCACATCTTTGCCTATCGGGGTAAAGTGCCTGTGACAGTGAGTTACCGGCCCTCACGGAACAGATTGCAGGCTGAGACCCTCTCCATTTCCAGCCATGCATCCTTGCCAAATATCTGGACAGCTTGGCAAGCCATTATTCCCTTAGTAGAAGAGTTAAACTTTCTTCTGCAGGAATGGCCTGGCCTTCACTACTCTGTGCATGTTCTGTGTTCCAAGTGCCTGAAGAGAGGGTCCCCCAACCCACATTCCTTTCCAGGTTAGTGTTTTGATTTCCTTTTTTTGTTTTCTCCATTGTGACATTTCACACAATAACCACACATATTTTCAGTTGGTGGAAGAGAACGATAACTGATTTATTGGCCGATAGTTTAAAAAAATCGATTTATAGAATTATCAGAATTCTTAGTCCTTCCTTACTATGACAGGCAAAGACATTAAGGCTGGAAGAGTCCAAAATGAATAAAATCCAAAAAGTAGTTTATTATGCAACCAAAATTCTAATAATAACTAGAAATTTAAGATTTGGCAAATAACGTGGGATATTTAACTATAAACAAGCCCGAAATACACCGGGAGCTTTATTTAAAAAAATGACAATGACTTAGCTTTGTTACTATGCTCTATATGTAAGTATTTAACAAATGTATATTTTTAGATATATTCACCAGATGAAGGGTTTTGTAAGTATGTATATAATTTCAACAGATAAAATTGATTTATGAGGAATAAAAAGATTCTGAATAAAAAATTATATGCATACTGTAGATTTTTGCCGATAACCAATAGGTCCAAAAAACAACTATCGACACTGATTAATCGGTAAAACCGATATATCAGTCTACCCCTTATAAATATATCAGCCATGTATCTCAGAGTAAATATAAGTAAAACTAATAATGCAGTGACAGAAAAAGGTAATATTTGCAGTACTGTTACCATGGAAGCTTATGCCGGGATTGTTTTTGTGTACAAGTAAACACATGTACTCTAAAGGGTGAATCAGCATGAAATGAAGTCATTTTGGGATGGATCTAGGCTAAACAAAGAATGAGACATGGCTAGCGGTGAGAGGAGGGGGTGTTTTACTGGGCTTGATGCCACACCTAGAAACACAAATTAGCTTGTCTGCCGTGCTGGTGAGCACACAGACTCGCCCAGCCACAGCAGTAAAGCGGGTTGCCATGGTAATGCATCTCTTTATGGGTTGTAGTTTAGGGATACACAGCAGCCACTGGTTTAGTGCACAGGATGGTGAGCATAGGTTAGTTAAGATGGTAAATATTTAAATATTAAGACTACATTTAATGATACACTTGACAGTATGACTTTTCTCTTCAACTGAGGCTAGTGACACTAGGTTTTTAAGCTAAAATTACACTAGTTCATTATATATTGTATAATTGAACTAGCCTGTTTGGAATATTTTAGGGTTAGTTCAACCAAAATAATAATTCTGTCACTATTTACAACCCTCATGATGTTTCTCACTGGTATAACATTTGTTTCTTCTTCCATGAAACACTAAAGGAAATTTTAGGTAGAAAGTTACATGTAACATTCTGCCATAAAAACAACATGAGGGTGAGTATATAATGACAACATTTTAATAATGGGTGTACTACAATTTAACATAATGCTGTGTCTGGCAGCCACTTTTTAAGGCAAAGGATCTACAGGTGCCAACCTTGCATTGGCATTAATATTCAGGTGCCAGTTGAGGTGTTGACACAATTTGCGGTTATTAATGTTTACCAAAATATTCCAAATGGGGAAAAAGGTTCTGGTTGGTCCTACTGTCTTATGTCAGACTTAATTTATGAAGACGTCACACATCTTCTAAGCTTCTAGAAGGGTTAATCGTGGGGGTTTACTAGCATGCTATGTAGTTATTCTTAGCTTTGAGGATTTCAAAGTGTGATATTTATGTACATTGTAATTTGTTATTTTTAAATGCCAGCCTGGTGTTTTAAAGATTAAGTGTCATTGGCTTATGTAAGAGGCACACTTGCACATGCCCATTTATGCCAAAAAACCGTCAGAGACAGCATTTACTTGAGCTTATGTAATAAGGACCTGCTTTATAAGACAATGTGAGCTAATGGTTTCTCGCATTCAGCAAATGAAACCTATGTCTCTGTGACAAGCTGCAGTGGCCCCAATTTGGACACTGTGCCACTTGAAAATGTATGAATGTCATTAGATAACAAAAAAATCACCCCAAGTGGCATCTGCAAACACATTCTAGCCTATATATCTTTTCTCCAAACGAACCTTTTAACACTTTTCCTAGCCATGTTTGTAATTATTATAAATCAGCTGTTCCCAAAGTAATTTTTTTAGTGGATAGATGTAGTTCATTACAATATCTATGGACATATTCTACTTCGTTTAACAACCAGAAAGTTAGGTTAAAACCTAATAATTTTCTAGTGAAATGTTTTGCTTGGAAAATGTATTTGTGCTCCATTTCTTTAGATATGTATGGCGCTTGGTTTGATTTAGTGTTATCTAATGCAATGGCAGTTATACTTTTTGAAGTGTGGCAAAAGTACTCCAAATACTTTTTTGCAGACCATTGCCTGCAGGAGACTGTATGTTTGTAGTGTTTTTATACTTGCCATTACATTAAATGTGTCCTCACAGTACAACATTTTACGTGTTGCAACAGATTCCCATTGTAATGTTTTGTTTATCGACATGGCATGAGGGTGAGTAGCCTAAATGGTGACAGATTTTGATGATTCAGCTTGTACACATACAGTATAAAACTTATTTTTACCAAGTTATTCTTGTCCTTCTTGTCCCTGATGTGTTTAATCTGCACAGTATTATTGTTTAAATAGGTAATATATCATAACGAAAGCTTTGTACTTACATTGTTTTTAAAAAGCTAGACAGGGTGTCCTTTTACACATGGCACCCTTGTTTCCTAAATCCAAACAATTCCCCTTCATCCTCTCACCACATGATCAGACACAGTCAGGTGGGGCAATTTTACAATGCTTACCAGGAGCTCACACAATGTAAGTGGCCTTTCCAATGGTAAAGACCTGTTTGGCCTGCTTAATGAGTGCATTAGCTCTATAGCACCCATTATTTCTGGATTAGTCGATTTCAATATAGTTAATATAGATATCAACTGCTTACTCAATGTGCAAGCTGTGTTTATAGGGCTTGAGATATTGTTTCTTTGTTTTACCATATACGGGTCTTCTAGAACTAAGGTGAAGACAGAACAACTAGATTAGCAGCAAGTTTTTAAAAATCTTACCATATTTAGGGAGTTATATTTTTGGCCATCTTGCATGTTGATGTAGTCTTGAAGCTCCACTGTTTGATAGACTAAACACAGTGAAAGTATTGGCCACATAGTGTCCTTTTTGACTTTGCAAAGTGCATGGGCCCCGAAACCTCCTTTACTTTTAGATTTATGGGGATGTCACAACATTAGACTGTTTTCAGTTCCACAGTCACAGAAAACAGAATTATCAGGGAATCATAAAAATGAAGATTCCCAGGCCTAGAAAAAGTCATGGAAATTTGTATTGGGACTATATGTTTTTCTAGTTGTGCTCGGCTCTAAAATATTTCATTTGCTTGAAATTGCGCTACGTTAGTGTAATCTCACAAATTATCCATCACAAACAACTGGTAAAATCATGACAATGTAATTTAAATTAATTTGCCTAAAGGTGTGTGTAAAGGGGTTAAGATGGGCAAGGAGGCGGCAAGAACCGGCTTGTCAATATAAATAATATTTAATGAAAACTTAAACCAAAACATATAAACATACACGCATGACGGGCATGTCCGTCATTCTCTCTCTCTCTCTCTCGAATCGGCGTCACCGGCCGCCTTTATCCCTCGCGCGCCCCATCAGGCCGATTGGGGACCGGGCGTGCGACATTCCAGCCCGGCCCCGTCCCCCTCCGCTCCACAGTGTGGGAATCCTGATTGAAGGCCAGCCTTTATGTTGTTATACAGACCTTAATCACTGTAGTGCCATCTTTGGTTTTTAATGGGAATGAAAAGGGATGTGAGGGATAGACTTACAGTTTCTCAAACGGGCTGTACTGCAGTTTAAGCATTTTTGTATTGTTCCATGGACAAACCATTGAAATAATATCTATTTAGTAGACATAAAACGCCAGAAAACATGAGTTGTGGAAAATCAGATGTGATTTAGGAGCTTTATACAGCTTTATACTGTGTGTGTCATTGAAGAGACTGTATGTCAATCCCTCAGAGCCTCGTTTTCATTCCAGTTAAAAATTAGATGGTGCTACTGTGAATAAGGTCTATTGCTAACTGCTGTCTTTCCCCATATTGTGAAAGCATGTCTGGGTTTACACAAGTTAATTAATACATTTTAACATCTCAAACAAACACTCTAGAAAGAAAAGCTGGAGGACGTGTTTTGCAGGTGATCTGAACTTGTTGATTTTGGAACGAACACCTGTTATCTTACCTGCTTAGACAGTTGCTGTGTATGTAGTGAAGCAGAAGTCACTGGCTTCAATTAAGTATCAAGTACCTTTTAATACAGGCTGATTCTTGGAACAAGAGATAAATGTCATCCATATCTTTTTAAGCCCAAAACATATACACATAAGGATTGAATTTGAGGAAATGTCTTTGACAATTTGCTTGCATCACCTGTAACTTCCATTTGGCTTGTCTTCAAATATGTGTAATTTCAGACATGGTGTGAAATTAAGGAAAAAGCTGGCATAACCTGTTAGTAAGTGAAACCAGAGGGTCTTAATTGAGATGGCAGTAGGGACTATAGCCTGTCTGACCCATTTAGTAACTGTGCCAACTGATATTCAATTTTTTGAAAAGGGATGTAGGAGAAATAAGACTCCTATCACTGTCCCTTAAGCTAAATTTAGTCACTTTAGATCAGAGCTTACTGGGGCCAAATAAACAAGCAACACAAAAGTTGCTTGTTTATTTACTTGACAGCCATTAGCTTATAATAGTGGGAAGATCAATTTTGACTATGCATATATTGTGGACCGAGTGTGTCACTGTGGTGTCCAGCTAGATGTTTAGAGCAACAAGTCCATTTCCTGGCTTTTCTTAGCAGACAATGCCCACTTTATAGAACCTTGGTGGTATTTTAAGATATATTTGGATGCCACTTTGCAGGGCAAATGAGATGGTATTTCTGTACAGGGCAGTTTAAATAAATATCTTTCAAAATTGCAGTGCTAGAATTCTATTTAAATAGAAGGTTGAATGTTTTAAGGTGCGGGCGGTCACATTTACTTTTGCACAGCAAAATTCAGTGGGAGAAATACAGTCATCTCAATGGGAATCTGCAAAATCATTAATTTCACGCGATGTACTTTTTCGTGAAAAATGTCCTCGCGCAAATTTTGCATTGAGTTCATGTTTGGTGAACTTTGACATGCGAATTTGCTGCGTTGACCAATAGGAAGCTACACTGAATATTCACAATAGAAAAGAAAAAAATCATTTTAGCTGCAAATTTCTTTTTATCTTAACTCTTCCAGAGTATATAGTACAGCATTCAAAAAAAGCTGCTTTTCAATAAATTATTTGCTTTCTGCCCACGGTAAATGTGACCGCACCTTTACTCTCCCAGGATTGTTGCATTTGATAGCTTGAACATGAGGTTTGATCTAACACTTATTTTATCAAAGAGGAGTTCACCCAAAAATAGAGTCTGCCATAGTCTACTCATCCTCGTGTTGTTTAAAGCGACTTTTTTCTAAGAGGAACCATTGTTCATTTGTTAGCCTTGATTAAGAAGCATTAAGTCATATTGCTCCTATATGGTTGATTTACATTCAGCTCAACAGTGCAGAGAGCACTTTTGCTCTCAGACTTAAATGATGTAGTTTGCTTTAACACTTTCCCTGCCTGTTTGGGTATGCAGGGTCAGTCTTATTCCTCTCAGAGATGCCCTCTTGTAATCCCCTTATTGGATTTGACTGGATTACACCAGTGAAAGGAAACCTTCAGGACTTGCAATTAAAAAGGCAGAGTTGGTTTAGTTACTCATTGCTCAACTGATGTCTGTCTATGATGAAAACTGTAAACTACTATTTATGACATCATAGCTCAAGGATATCAGATTTACATGTGTTTTCTGAAACTTCTCTCAGGGACAAAACAGTCCCCAGATTTATGAATGTGAATTTGATTTGTCTTAGAGGTCAGTGAACATGTCAGAACCTGATAAAATGTTATGTATTTGGAAAAAGAAGGAATAATGTATGTCATAAAGCCTCAAGATAAGACAGAATGTACAAGATGGAGTTATGTTACAAAGCGGATAATTGAATTGGAACTTGTTCGGCTTGGTCAGTCGGTATCAACAGGAGCTTTTTGTGTTGCCAAGTAGTTCCTTACAGTTCAAACCAATGCTTATAAAACCCTGCTTCAATCTATTCTTGTACTGGACCTGGAAATTCTACCTGTGAAAACATTCAGCTGTTAGAGGTTTTCTGGGAAATTATGCTGATTTTGAGCTTTATCAATATATCTTAATATTGGTCGGCTACAGTGGTTATCTAACCTTTCTTTGATTTTTCTCCACACTTAGTGGATCACAATGACTTTGGCTTGAAAATTCTCTCTTGATTGACTCACCTTTATGTCATCCCAGATGTATGTCTTTCCGTCTTCAGCAGAACCGAAATTAAGATATTTTTATTAGCGCATTTCAGTTCTGTATGTCCATACAATTAAAGTGAATGGGTGCCATGAGGCTGCTGGCTGTTTGATCGTCCAAAAGGCAAATTTAGGCAGCATAAAAGTAATCCACACGACTCCAGTCAATCAATGAATGTCTCCTGAAGCAAATCGATAGGTTTGAGTAAAAAATAAATCGATAATTAAAACTTTATTCACTTTTAAAAAATGCTTCCTGCTACTAGTCGACCAATCATGGAGCTGTTGTATAATGTAAGCGTGGTCACGCGAGAAGACACTTTACAACAGTGGAATGAATGTCACGCGAGAGTAACGTCATTTCAAACAGTTTCTCAGCTCTTTCTGGAAGTAACGATTTATAGTTCAAAACGTTTCAGTAATCGATTTGTTTCTTACACAAACCTATCCATTTACTTAAGAAGACAGATCGATTGGAGTCATGTGAATTACTTTTATGCTGCCTAAATGTGACTTTTTGACTTTCAAACAGCCAGCAGCTTCATGGCACCCATTAATTTTAACTGTATGGACATACAGAGCTGAAATGAGCTAATAAAATCTTAATTTCGGTTCAGCTGAGGAAGGAAAGCCACACATCTGGGATTGAGTAAACCATGAGAGAATGATACTTTTTGGGTGAACTAATCCTTTAACACAAAGGCAGTTTTATCTCTCTCCATTGTGGATATTATTGCCAAACACTAAAGTTAATATGAGGTTTACAGTAGGACTGTACAGGACCATGTGTTCAAAATCATATTTTAATGGTACACTCAGTAACTTTTTCCATATGCAATAGTTTCAGTTACCAATGTCATTGTAGAAATTCACAATTCACAGTTAGACATTATTAATTTAATCTATGAGTGAAAGTGTCCTATAACAGGCTTTTTTTAATTGGGTAAAAATAAATGAGTGCACCTTTAAGCATGTTTCAATTAATGATGATTTTACAGATGGTCCTTGTTCTATTTTTTTTAAGGACATGTATTCCTTTTATTTAGGGCACAGCTCACAGGTAGGAAAGAAATTATGTTTCTAACTATCATGATTTGTAAGTGGAACAGGAAACCTGTGGGTTGTTCTGCAATAATCGATTGGGTCAGATGTCCGGCTTTTCACTTTCAAACGTAAAAAGTGAAAGCGATATGTCTCTCGTTGCACATTTGTGTGATTTAATGCAATTTTGCCTACAGCTAATGATCTCAAATGCTACTCTCAACATTTCATGATATAGTGGTGCTCTAATTGTGTTTATATACAATGGTTAAAGGAGTAATTCAACTAAAAACGTTTTCTCACATAAAGCTATCGTAGTGCTTCAGAAGACTTGGAGCATAACACACAAGTGATATGGACACATTTATAATGCATTTATGTGGTGATTTATAGCTTGGCAGTGTTTATTCACTTGAAAAGAAAATTGGCCAGGATATTCTTTAATCAATTACCTTGTGTGTCCCACAGAAAAAAAGAAAGCCATACTGGTTTGGAAAGAAACATGTAAATAATGACAGAATTAAAAATGTCTTTGATTTAATGCTTTAAGAAACAATTTCAACTTCCATTATGACTAAAAACGACTGTAAACTGTGTTTTGCACCGTTCTTCACCATCTGTATAATTGCATTTTTTTTTTTTTTTTTTGCATGTGTCAGAATGAAACCCTGTATTCCACAGCACCATAGCCTCTGAGATTATATAAATCCTGTTATGTCACTGTTTTCCCTGGAGGTCTACATGGTATGTCTACAGAATTATCCAAGTGACTGTTGCAGCCCTGAATGAGTAGATTATTTTATAATGGTTTGCTGTCCCTTGTAATGTTATCATCACAAGATTCATCCACATCAGACTGGGTTGATAGGAATGAAATCCTCCATATGCTGAAATATGTGGAAGATGGAAAACAGGGCATGTATTCACAAAAAATCTTAAGGCTAAAAGTAGCTCCTAAAGTGGAAATTTAGGAGCAACTCTTAAAATGTAGGGGCGTGTCACTCCTAACTTTAGGACTCTTAAAATTTTAATCTAAGAGTAATTCATGAAGCATTTTAATGCTAAAGTAGTTCCTAAACCCACGGCAGCTTTGAAGTTGTCCTGAGGACGTCTAAATCCCTAAGAGTGACTCACAAATAATACGAAGCATGGCTGCTGTCATCAATCAACTTTAAAAACAATATATTAGAATATTATTATGACATTGATCGTTTAAAAAGGTATCGCCTGAATCAGTTGATGTATTTTAATCTTAATCTGTATTTTTAACTGAATCGCAAGGGTGTTTTAATGTCATAAATTTAGTTAGAGATGCCGTTACCGCTCCCAAAAATTTAAACAACCCAATTACACTAGTGTTGAAGGTTTTGACCACTGTGCGCTCCCTGGCCACATGAACATAAAACAGTGAAGCGTGGATGAAGTGGGAATTTCTCTCCATCTCTCTCGCTCTCTCTCTCTCTCTCTCTCTCTGTCTTAGCTGACAAATAGCTTTTCTCTGTCTACCAAGCAAAAGATCACGCTCATAAAATGTGACGTCATAGCAACGATATCAATAGGCTTTAAGCAAAAACTTCTAGCTAGGAACTCTTTGGAGATCTCCTAGTGGTAAGATAAAAATCTTTGTGAATACAGGCTCTGTTCTGTTTATGTCAATGCCCAGAATATTAGGAAAGATTATAAAGATTTGATTATGGTGCCTTTGCTGATTTTATCCTATGGTGCCTTTTGCCTCTTCTTTGAGAAATTGTTTTGTTAATTATTGCTCGCCATAAAAATTATTTAGGAGACTTTTTGTCCAGGAATTAGCTCAATCTACATGTACTAAACCAACCCAAACAAGAAAAGTATTCTCAACAGTATAATAAAAATGCCATAGTCATACCATGCTTTTGGTTAAGATGAACATTTACATGATCAGGTGTCTGCGTGGTTTTTCTCACATTTCTCATGAAAAAACAGAAGTGCAGAGACTCAACAGTTCCAGATCTCTTTCTTCTGACACATATAAAAATATCTTTATTAGGGCTGTCAAAAATGTTAATCAAAACGAAAAATTTTAATCAAATTAATTACATGATGTCCCGATTAACTATTCGCATATACAAATATTTGCTGAAAGCCCCTCAAGTGAATTTGTCAATCAATTCGAGATTTATTATGAGGGCTTGTTTAAGGACCCTCAATGTAAACCTGCGTCAGACAGCGTCATAAACATAAATTTTTTAGTTCACTGTGTCAAGTTAAATATAGTTTAATACTTAGAACACAGCTTGAGATCTCTTAGTTCGGATTTGGGCTCCAAGTGTTTTGAACGCAAGAACGTAACGTGTTTTCTTCACTGTATAAACTGTGTGTTGCTACACAGCTGAAATTTCAATCACTGTCCTCTGGAGTAAACAGGTGGTACTACAAGTTTGCATTTCACAGGAATCTTCCTCATTACGGTCAGGGGGCATTGTGTTTTTTTGAACGCGTAATTATTTTTTATAAAATTAATCACACTGAATTAACGTGTTAAATCGACAGCCCTAATATATATATATCTATAAATAAAATGTGGATCAGTGAAAACGATAGCCGGTCAAGTACACCCAGTCGGTCCAGCAAAACTTTACATACTCTTGAGCCCTGACAGCGTGAACAAAGTGTAATAGAGGTTTACTTGTTCACAACAAGTAGCTAAGTGGGATTTGTTTGCAGCTATCATCGTGCTAAAGGGCACCAGAGTCCTTTTTCCAGCTCTGTATCTGTCTGTGGTGTACATGTCCTGTGCTAGTCAGGTTTTTTTTAGCCTTAGCTTATTTTAGCCCTGATCTTCTCTGTGCCTGCAGGCCTCATCAGTTTCTGCACTGTAGCTCTGCATCTGCTCTAAATAGAGACTCTAAATAGCACTGCAACATTCATCGTTTAACTTTAAGTAGTCAGAGTTTTACTACACAACTAGTAGGGTTGGGAATAAGAAAAAAAAAATACTAGAACCAAATTATTTTCATGATGTTCTTGAAAATTAGCATTTTTAGAATACAGCAGCAGTCTTCCCTTGAGCACACACAACTGTTAAACACCTCAAGAGTTCCATTGCTACCACTGAACATGCCATTTGTGAGAAAATGGGGTGGGCATTTAGTGTGGCTACAATCTTATTGATTTTGTGCAATTGTGCATGATTGGATGGAGAACATTGATTAGTGTTCCTTATGTGGTGATTCATTTGTTGAGGATTACATAACTGCAGGACTGCCAGCTGCAGTGTGTTGTAAATGGACGGATCTGACCGTAGGGATGAGGCCATAATGGATTGAGGGTGGCCTTGAACTTTGATGGTGAAAGCAGCGTGAAACTTCTGCCAAAGGGAGAGATGCTGCTATTTGTGAAAACCAGTGACTTTCCAGATGCAGTGTTATTGTCAAGAAAGGTTTTGTAGTGCCTGAGAGCAACACACTTTCTCATATACTGGATTTTAAGATTTCAAAAGTGCATTATTGTTCAAATATGTAGTGTAGTATTTGTGACATTGTTGCCAGTATGTTTATATATTGTTTTTATGTTTCTAAACATGATCTGATCACTTAAATTTAAAAACATAATATGTATTACATAATTTAATGTTTAAGTTAACACGTAAGCAGTAAGTTAACACGTTGCTTTTAAAATGCTTATGAATGTTACGGTTAAAGTAACATGTTGAATAATTGCGTTATATAGTAATACAGTAAAAAAAAAATTACAAATTTGGTTACATGGTATCTTTTTATAAAAAGTAACACTTTAGATACTTTGCATCACTTTATCTTACAATTCATTGGCTGAGCAAGTGGTATGTTTTTCCTGTGGAAAAGTGTTTGTCCCCCTGATAACTGTCATGCAACTACTGTATATTATATATAAATATTGCAGCACTTGTCAGTAATTAAGTCATATTTATTACACGGTTCCCAGAAATACTCTATTCTGATTGGTCGATTGCATCATCTCATGGAGCAATGACCATGCAGGATTGGGCTGTAACACAATACATGAAACGGTGTTACGTATTCAGAATACAAAAATGAAGTAACTGTATTCGGCCCCCGTTACATTTTCAAGCACCTGTTTTCAGTATACAGTTAATTTATAACATTTTGTTAGAATACTTTTAGAATACTTCTCTCATAATGAAAACAAATTAGGCAGATGTGAAAGAAAATTATTGTCAATCAAGCAAGAGCTTTTTTTCTAAACCACGCATAAGCAGCAGCATCAGCAGCGTGTGTGCAGTGTTGCCAGATATGCGCTCACAACAAATTGGGCTAATTTGAAAACACAATTCGGGTTAAAATCATAGAATCGCGGGTTGTATTTTTGGGATACTTTAAAAATGTACCGTGATCACCAAAAGGTCTAAGGGTATGCACTAAAGAATGGAAATGCAATGTCTTATTCATGTATAATGATTTATACATGAATAAGATTAATACATGGATTTAATGTTTGGCAACCTCACTGTCACACCTTAACAATCATTGTTATCAGTGCTGTCAGCTGTGCACCAATATCATTAGGCCTAAAGTCAGCAACGTTATTTCCACAAATATAACATTCGCTCGTGTGATGTTTCCCACAATTGTTGCTGTGTAAATACATTTACGCAGATGTGGCTTCTGGGTAAATACAAATGCTCTCGATAAACATTTTGTGAGTTACGAAACTTTCCAAATAAAAACTGTTGAGAAATAGAAGTCATTAACATACTATAAATATGTAAAATGTGGAGAAAGTACTGCAAAGACTGAAAGAGGGAAAAGACGAATTAGATCAGAGTCCAAATGACAACAGGAAACCCTTGTGTAAATAACTACTGTAAAATGTGTGGTTTATAGATGTATGGGTGGCTAGTTCAGTGTGACACAGTGTAACATACAGGCTTATTAATATTTCACTTAAAAAACAAAATCTCATATGAAGTAATTCACAAAAAATATAAAACAACAATCTTTTAAGGTGTGGTGGTGGTGTAGTGGGCTAAAGCACATAACTGGTAATCAGAAGGTCACTGGTTCGATCCCCACAGCCACCACTATTGTGTCCTTGAGCAAGGCACTTAACTTCAGGTTGCTCCAGGGGAATTGTCCCTGTAATAAGTGCACTGTAAGTTGCTTTGGATAAAAGCATCTGCCAAATGCATAAATTTACATTTAAATCCATCTAAATTATAAATTGGCCTTAATGTGGAAATATGCAAGCAAGCCTAGTTAAAATCATTAATATACTTCTTTGTTGTCCCATGACATCACTATTTTGTTTAATTTCTGGACATGTAATCCAGTTATCATCTCGAAAATAAATACGGTTCATTTGCATTTCTGATCTAATTTTGCCTCAAAATGTATTGTTCTTTGTCAGTCCTAACAAATACAGGTTAAGAGCCCATTAGGCTACAGGCGAGCACTCAAGGTGGCATCGCTTTGGCGGCACTGATCTACCAAGCCAATAAGTATGTGTTCAATCTTGAGTCTAACAAAATGCACACTGTTTGTTCTGATGACGTGTTGTGGTGCCCCCCACGGAACAAATAGCCTGTGCACTAAATGCCTTACTACCATACTACTCTTACTGTTTCTGTTATACCTGTGTTTGGCAAAAAACTGTGAGAGTAGTATGGGTAGTATGCCATTGTGAACTCGGCCATAGGCTCATGAGCGCGGGGCTCAAGCGAGTGCAGCCTGTGAACGATTGTCTACCGCAGGTAAAGAAATCAAATCATGGTCATGAAAGTGCTTAAAAGTTCAAAATCAAACCAATATCATGTTTTTGGACATGTTCTTCGGAGTAGCCTTCCATATAAATACCATGACATAGGCCTACTGTATATAGAGTTATACATTTAGAGTTTTCTCTTGGGGAGCGGCTTCCTGCATCTCTAAAATCAATGCAAATTCAACTGTGTGTGTGATCTCAGCTAGCACATACTGACAGCAGCTCCGTGAATGCCCATGTGGTCAATGATCTCATTACAAACCAGATGTGAACATCTGTCTCTAGCCGATCAGACGAGGAATCAAGCTTACAGCAGCCTTTTTGCTGTCTATGTACAATACAGAGACACTGCTGGCTATTCACAGACTCTGGAATGAGTGTATTTGAGACAGCACTAGACCAACCAGGTTAAATGTAGTGTTTTGTCAATTCTTATATGTATATATTAATGAAGTTGTTTTGTCAAAAGAAAGAGGGCCAGCTGTCTTGCATATCAAGTGTCTCTCATGTGGTTTCTTTAAAAGTGTCATTAAGACACTACAGCTGACTGTTTGACCTTTTACCAGGCCTCTTTGCTTTGTGTAGCAGTTGTAAGTGGGTTTTTTGCCCTCTGCCAATGCCTATGTTAAATTAAGATCCACTTTTAGGGAAAGGACCATAAACCAAATATGGACCATAAGTGAATCCTTAGTTTAGCAGGTAGCTGGTAGCATAGCATCATGTAAATAAATCCCAAAAGTATTTGGACACTTTCATAACTCTTATTCCATTAAATACAAGATATTAAAGCAAGTGTCATCTGAGCACAAATTAAAGGCACTATATGTAATATTACATAATATTTAATTAGAGAATTAGGAAACTGTATAATACTGGCTTCTCCAATAACAATGCTACAGCCAGTATATTCTACTTAGAAGTTTCCATTCCAGGATGGAATTTCTGTTTATGTTTTGGCCTGTGTGATCCCGTCCACTGCCCACTCACCAATAGTATTTTGATACCACCGGGTTGCCAGATTTGAACAAGTTTGCAGGCAAACAACACTGCATGCTGCAGCCATGGAAGCCAGCAAATGAACTGGATCAGAGATAACAGATTCCACCCGACCTAAAAAGCCTCGCCATCCGTCTAAAATCACCATGACCAGAGGTGTAGTAAAACAAGGATAAATATTGGAGATGCCTTTGGAAGATGGAGACGGCTTAAAGCCCAGAAATCCTTTAAAACGGACGCTGAGTTGGCTAATTTGCATGTTAACATTCTGGCAACCCGCATGAGCTTTGATTCTGGGGCGGGGTAGACAACTCTCCGATATTTTGAATTTGGACTGCAGTACCCATTTCAAATGCTTGCTGTCAGTCTTACATATAGCATGTTTAAGCCATGATTGATTTAAATATTAATGACTTTGTGTTAGACACAAACAGAAAAGGGACTATAAAGTAAGGCAAGACATTTTTAGAAACATCTGGAATGAGATGAAAAAGATATATCAATAATTTGTGCTATACGAAGACATTTAATAGAAGGCGGTAATAGATGAATTATGCTCAAGAAATGTTTACAAATTCTTTGGTACTTACTCAGGTCCATGAAGAGCCAACTGTGTGGTTCTAATCAGACCTTGATACTGTTCCAGAGAGAGAATGATACAGATCGGTCATGGTCCCTTCCCATGTTGATTTTCCCTTGTTGTCTGAAATGAATGAAGTTTGATGGGGCTGAATTTGAGTTATTTTCTATTTCCAGTCTTGATACATCTCCCATGTCTATGCTTCCACACATTTTCAATGACTTTTTTATACTTCTGTCTCAATTTTTATTACAACCCATCCAGTTCTTCACGAGACGTTAGCAAGTCCCGATTACATTTTTTTTACCAGCTGGTTTTTTTACCTGTTTTTTAAGGACTTGGTTTGGCTGGCTGCTGGTGTTAAATTAATTACTTGATTACCAGCAATACAAGAAAGTAATGCCATTTGAAAGTGTGTTACAGCTGAAGTAATTTCTGTGCCACCAGACGGAATAGCAAAACAACCCTTTGTTTTCAAAATGGCTTTCTGTACCACCCCCACCTGCCGTTGATTGTGATTGTTCTGCCCCCAAACTCACACTATTAGTTGAGTGACGTTGTTGGGCTTGTCTAAGCGGTACAATCAAAATGAACAGAATAATTTAATAGCGCCACAGAAAGACAGTGAAGAAAATTTACCTATGAATGGTTTACTTATAGTTGTCTCTGCATATAAAGCTGGGAAAGGTGAAAAGTTACACACTTCAGCTTTAACTTGTGCCCGTTGCTGTGGAAACTGCGATTAGGCCATACTGATTTCATAAATGTGTTACCAGTATGACCCACCCCATGTTTAATAATTGGGTCTATTTGCCTATGTTTGCTGATTGGGCTTATTGACTATTATAAATCACAATCATTGTTGTGTCTTACTGTATATGCACATTTTGTCATTCTTCATAGCCTTTAGCAGACCTCTGATTTAAAGGGATAGGGAGAGTTTACCCAAAAATCAAAATCATATCATCGTTAATTATCCCTCATGTTGTTCTAAACCAGTGTGACTTTCTTCTGTCGAACAAAAAAGGAGATGCGAGGTAGAATTATTGGGTCCGACAGCCTCAGTCACCATTTACTTCCATTGTATCTTTTTACATACAACCAAAGTGAATAGTGACTGAAGCTGTCTGTGTTCCACAGAAGAAAGTAAGTCATACGGGTTTGGAATGACATGAGGGTGAGTAAATGATGACAGAATAATACTGAATAAAAATCCCTTCAAGCGCTGAGGGTTCTTCAATGACAGATTTCTAAAGCACTGAACATGTGTTTAATAGGGATCCATTTCTAACCCCAGCCGCTTGGCTTTTTCAGCTTAACAGACAGCTGCATGGAAATCTCATCAGGACAAACGACACTGACTGAGACATCTGAATCCAGACGGCTATTAAGCTTTGGCCATGTTCTGATGAATGCATGCACGTGTGGCACATTTGTTTACATTGATGTATATTGTTGAATTTTATTGTCGTGGAAGTAAAAAAGGTAAATATTCCAGAGCACTGGCTTGATTTTATCCACTGGGATTTGATTGTATCATGAGAAGTTAAACTATGATATTAGTGGTTATCATAATTTTTTTCCACCATTGTGGCCTTGGTTGCTTCTGCAGAAAAATCGTTCCACAGGTGGAGAAAGTTTTACTTTACGTTTTCCTATTCTAGTGTACTGTAATGTGCAGAAATAAAGGAAGCTGCCTTGGGCAGGCCTATTCTTTAGAGTAATATGCACTGATGAATTGTGCACAATAAACCCAGGTATTAGAGAAACAGTCTTTAGAGTGTTATATCCTTAAACAAATATTTTACCCAAAAATGACAGAATTATAACTTAATAACATTGTGGCTTATAGGTGATGTGTGCATTTTTGTCAGTGATAAAATACTTTACTCAATGTGCAGAAACAACCATAAGTGCTGTGAATCTGTGGCTCAAACTATTTTATCTATTTTAGCTACACAAGATAAATTCCGGAGGCGGTTTGTTTTGGCAAAACCTTTTCGAATCCACATCCTCTGGACACTCAGGAAAAGGATGAAGCATTCCAGGATGACTTTGACCCAGATTTCATCCTTCACAAAGGGTTTCCGAACAAGTCACAGCATGCATCGTGCTAAAGATAAAGTCTGGAGGGCTATATAAGCTTTTGTCCTTTTTATTTATATTTTGTGGTTGGCATGTGTTGGATGACTAAATGCACTATACCCAGTTTACTTATTAAAGATGCAGGCACACTGTACATTAGGAAGCTTAGGTCTTAAAAAAACACTTATTTTTATTGCTTTTATTTTATTACTAAATGGGATTTTACAGTCATCTCGTAGTCCACATCAATCATTACTGGTGGTTGCTAAGGCAAGCATAACTACTGGTTTTTCTCATGTGGAGAATTGTGTTTATTCCTTGTCTAAAGAACTGGATGTACCTTTTTCTCCTGGCAACCATAAAATGGGTGAAAAACTCCCATAGACTTGCACTGAAGCAGGGTCTCAAGCCATATCTAAGGGGACCAGAATATCATAGAAACTTGGAGGGAGACTTATCTGACTTGGGCCTATAAACAATCACCTAGCAACGCTCCAGAACACCCTAGCAACCATTCAGAACACATTTGCAACCGCAAACAACCCCCTAGCATCGTAGTGGCAACTTTTGCCTGAGAATCACCACTTAAAAATCTTCCTTGTTATGATACTTGCTATCTTAATGGAAATGAATAGTTAATCTTAAATGCAGACTTTACCTTGCACTACAGATACATCATTAAACGTTTATTTATTTTAATTTACATACTTATGGAGCTTTGAATTCTATGAAAGCTGCTGGTATTTCTGCTTCAAATATTTACATATTTCCCCTTGACACTCGCTGTTATATTATGTAATCTTAAAGGCATAGTTCATCCAAAAATGAAAAGTCTGTCATCATTTACTGACCTTTGTGTTGTTCCAAACCACTATGATTTACTTTCTTCTGTGGAACATAAAAGGAGATTTTAGGCAGAATGTTAGGGACAGACTGTTTACTTTCATTGCAAATTACTTTCATTACCTTTTTTCCCATACAAAGTGATTGGTGACTAAAGTCACTAAAATCTCTTTTTGTTTTCCACTAAAGAACTTCATAGGGGCTTAGAACAACATGAATAAATAATTAAATCATTTTCACTAATGTGTGAACTATCTTTTTAAAATATTGTTCTGTGTTGAAAAAGAATGTGGTATTGCAATGCAATGAGCAATCGATTGTAGGTGTACGGTCAAGGCTAGACAATGCCATATGTGAGTGTAGCAACGGTGTGCTTTCTTATGGAGCTCTGTGTCATTGTTTTATTGTCTTTGCTGTTTCCTGTCCCAGAGAGTACGGGATGTTTAAACAAGCGATCTGTAGGCTTGCGTGTTTGTGTTTAAGAAACTTTCTGTTGAGTGTGTTTATAGACGCAGGGTTTGGAAATGTATTGTGCAGGCAAGTAATTCTCTCTAGGTTTAGTTATTTGTGCTCCCTGCCTCAAGGCGAGAGACCGGTTTACTTTTCATTAATGACTGTGTGAAATGTGTGTAACAGGATTAAGCCTCCTTTTCATTATTTAAATCTGTAACCTTTCTCAAGTTGTTGGGTGGCTGTGTTTCGGCCTGTTTTTGTACGATCAGAAGTGTCCCTCTTTTGAAAAATCCCAATTTATAACCCCTGATATACCACAATAAAAGACTGGCATGGGGAAAGAAATTTAAATTATGCTGTGGTAGTCTCCACTAATGATTGCACAAAAAACACACGTTAGTTAGTGGAAAAAGGTCAAGTGAAATCTATTCACTGTCATTCTGCACCATGGCTCTCATTAATGAGTAACAATTGTGGACTGAAGCAGGCCAGCTGACATAACCTTGACATCATGCCAACATTGTCACTCCGAAAGTTTGGTCAGGGTTTTAAATTCCATCAGGCCTACGACGTTGATCCTCTAACTTCAAATAGCTAACCAGATCTATGACCTGTAAACCGTGGTAAGAACATTTTCAAGGATCTGAAGGGACTGTAATAGGTAAAGGGTCTGGATGTAAATTCTCGCCTTACTCTCTTTACTTTTCTTTTTGCGACATGAGACATGTCTTTCCTGTGCTTTAGCAGAGTAAAAACCAGGGGGGAAGCAGTCATTAAAACTGGAATATGCACTCATTCTCCATAGCACACTCGCTCCAATGTTTACCTCTCACACCATCACCAACTGACGTATTTGTTACGTATATTCATGCACCACTGTGCAAAAAGAAACCGTAACCGTGCCAACTGGCCCGGATGGGCACAAAACAGCACACTTTCAAAACGAGAACCATTCAACCCGCTGGTGGAGAAGCAGGTAATGTCTTTCAGAGCATGCGCACAACACCGAGGCCAGTTGTGGTCCAATACATTTTTATAGATGCTGGATGAAGCCGAGCAACAATCACATTATGTTGGTCTGTTAGTCAGACTTTGCAAAAGTCTTAATGTTGTGATTTTAATCAAACTAAAGCATTTACATGACATTTTAAAAAGACTAATTATTGTTTTAGTCTGACAAAACTATAACTTTTTTAGCAAATGCAAACAAATTGACTGGCACAGTGTCTGAACAAATGTAAAGGTCTTGTGAACAGTACCGTTATTTACTAATTACATACAGGTACTTCCCTGTTTAGATCTATTTGTAGATGACACCTCATTACTGCAATTTCATTCTGCTTTTTTAATGGAGAATTAAGGTTTGTGCAATTAAATATTTTATTTTACCCTTATGTAAAATGTACAGTCTGCAGAAGTCATTGTTCGCCGCACAGGCCTTGATAGCTCATCATGGTTCATTGCCCTTGTGTTTTTTTCCATAAAACCTGTCAGCAAGCCTTGCTTAAATTGGAGATTGTTTTAAAGTGATTGATGCTCACTAACAGAACCGCCACTAGTTCAGCACATATACCCCTCCCCCCCCCGCATCAGTGTGCCCTCCAGAAGCTTGCGATCGGTTGGTGAATAGCACCTCGTGGTACCATCTTCGGAGGCACAAAATCGCTTTCTCTGACTTTCACTTCAAGCGGTCCTCGCTGGTTTAAACGACTTTCCGAACTCCCCCGCACAGCCTATTCTCTATCTATTTTCAAGAAACATCTAAAGACGCATCTCTTACAGGAGCACTCTGCTTTCTTTAAAAATAAATCTCACTCCATTCTTTCACCACTGTATCTCACCTTCCTCCTGACTTGTACTTCTCTGAACAATTTGAAACTTTGTATTCCAGCACTTTTAATGTTATTGCCTCCTTATGACAAATCACTTTTGCTGTATTCCTCATTTGTAAGTCGCTTTGGATAAAAGCGTCTGCTAAATGAATAAACATAAATGTAAACATGTACTGTACAAAGCTTTTACTAAGGAGTCTTACCAAGTGCAGCTTACCTTTTAAGGCCCTGATAGTGATAATGCACCTCAGAGACAAAGAACAAAATGTACGTGAATGCCAAATGGAGAGTTTGGCAGAGGAACAAACAGGCCTAAGCACAAGAATGCACCTGAAAATGTTATTCAGGGCATAAACCTCAGAGCGAGAGAGAACATGGCAGATTCTTTTGCCTTGTTGCCAGAGCTGTACTTAACCGTTACTCAGCGTTACTTGTGGTTAATGAGTGCTTGAGGAGGAGCATGTAATAATAACTAACGTATGATTCAGAAAGCATACTGGCCTTCTCTCTCAGTTCATAAGCTGTTTTCCCATAAAGGGACTAGTAACATGTTTTGTTATCACAGTCTACAATGAATAAATGTATAATGAGCAATAATACCTTTCACAATCACTGCGTGGTAACTAATGACAAGTGTTTGGTTATCTACGATAACTCCAGCTGCTGTAGACTTCATTTGTTTGTTGGCCTTGATCTTTCAGCTGAGTGGCCTTGTTTGGTCTGGTGGAATGCCTTCTTTTTTTAGAATAAATGACTAAGGAGAAATCAATAGTGCTAATAGCGTAAGTGGTGTACCAGTCAGGCCATTGTGCCAGGGGGCAATGCAGGGCTTGATATGTGGTGCTGTGATGTAAGCAGTTGTTTCCCCTAAGTGTTAATACATAATCAAGCCTTGATTGTTTTTTCCCCAGGAAATGCCCTAATTTGTCAATCTAAGGTCTAATCTTTTGGCTAATTGCAGATCATTTGTCTGATAATTGCATCATCATTTGCACATTGTGTTAAAGCTTCCTTACTGACAAGGGAAATGTCTTGCTACAGTGCCTTAGAGAGAATATGGCATTTAAGCAGTTCAGCCTGTGCTTGTCAGTTGTTTAAACTGGATCAAACCTGCTCTTATCAGGATATGTCAGGGCAATATTAGTGATATATTAGTGGTTGTTCCATTATTACCTCATTAATATGGATCATATTTTTCTTAATCCACTGCGGTGTGCAAATATTATGCAATCTGACCTCAGGTTACAAATAAAGGAATCTACTGTGGCCCAAAAAAGCATTTGGATACTTAAGACACACTTGAAGTATGAGTGTCATTGCATTAGAAAACAATTTATTTTAAAGTAAGGTGGCAAAAACACACTTTTCAAACACCTTTTATTTAAGAGTTTACCTGGGATTTTGAATTGCTCAAGGACTATCAACAAAGTATGCAAGTCAAAATTAATTTAAATTAAAGACACATAGGGAATATTTGATGCAAAATTTGAATTTGCCACAACAATTTTACAGCAATAAACTTGAATCTGGCTGCTGCGTTATTAAGAGCCGAGGCCCGTATATTTTAAGTCTAGGCCTTCAGTGTGATTCATGCCATTAAGAAAACCGTTTCACATGGAATAAGACAACGTTTGCCTATCATACGTTATGTGGCAGTGAACTAATAATACCAATTTAAATTTTAAAAACACGCCCACGCATGAAAGCCAGAACCAAGGAGGTCTAATACCAAGAAAATGCTGTCTAATAATATTTGCGATTTTGTTTCTTCAGGTTACATGATTACTGATGTTGCTATAACAATGCAAAAAGCACTTACCAATTTACTTGAAGTGAAATTCAGTCCTCCTGTTGAATTAATTGCATGACATCTGAGGTTTTTAAATCCATAAGGATCTCTTTCTCAATGGCAATACCAGCAGTGATGACAGCCGACTCGTTAGTAAGTTCTCACGCTCTTTGCATTAAAATTACATACATCACTTAAAGAGTGATTGCGTCACTCAAGGCCAGCTAGATGGCCTGGACAGGGACATATCTTAAAGATCACACCTACCAAGAACAAATTGGCTGATGAATATGACAATTTGACTTTAGTTGCATATTCACTGCAGTGTTGAGGGATTCTGTGGAAATTCTGAAGGCCTGACGGGGTGGAGCTCAGACTCATGCTCCGCTTCGGCTAAGGATCATTGCTTCGGGCATGTGATTTGTGAAAAAGTTGTCTCACTTAGCTTGTAAGCATCAAGGAATAAATTCTGATTGAATAATTTTTTGTGTGTTTTGCTATTCATTTGTAGATTAATTAGGAGTGGAAATCGATTGAAAATACATCAATGAGAATGAAAGGATGAAAAAATATTTCCATAGTCCATATTAATATTTAGGCATGTTACGCCAGCAGAGAAAACTTTGCTGGCCCTGAGAAATCGCCACTGGTTATCAAGGTATCAAACATTCAGCTTCAAAATAAATAGGCAGTTTCTTATGTCTTTATATAGGGTTTATAAAAAAAGCAAATGTGGTACAGTAATGCCATGCGCCCTTAAAGGGATAGAATAACCAAAAAAAAAATTTTCTCATTTGCTCACCCTCATGCCATCCCGTGTATGACTTTCTTTTTTCTGCTGAACACATGCAAATATTTTTAGAAGAATATTTCAGCTCTGTAGGTCCTTTCAATGCAACTGAATGGTGGCCAGACCTTTTGAAGCTCCAAAAATCACATAAATGCAGCATAAATGTAATCCATACATATCTCATATCACTTTGGGTGAGAAAAAGATTCATATTTGAATCCTTTTTTACTTTAAACCTCCACTTTCATAATTGGAAAAATAGTGGAGTTTAAAAGTAAAGAAGGCCTTAAATATTGATATCTTTCTCACCTACACCTACTTTATTGCTTCTGAAGACATAGATTTAACCACTGGAGTCATATGGATTACTTTATGCTGCCTTTGTGCTTTTTGTAGCTTAAAAGGTCTGGTCATCATTTTCTTGCATTACATGGACCTACAGAGCTGATATATTCTTTGTTTATGTTTGGCAGAAGAAAGTCAGTCATACACATCTGGGATGGAATGAGGGTGAGTAAATGATGAGAGATTTTGCATTTTTTGTAAACTATCCCTTTAAGTACTCCACTCTTTTGGGTCCAGTTGGTTTACAGTAATTGTAAAAATGGCTTAGATAATTGGGGCTAGTTCTGAGAAAGGTTCTTGCATCATATGGTTGCAGATGCCAGCTGGTTTGCAAATAGTTTTTTATTTAATAACATTCATACATTAAGTGTGCCCAAATTCTTTTTTGGGGGGCACTGTTTGTACAGTATTCAAATCATTTTGGATGTAGTCACATTTGGCATATCAATTCTATTTTAAAATAATTTTAACATGGGCAATTAACATGCAGATGTTATAAGATGTTAAAGAGTGAGCAAGGCTTACTTTCTCGTATCTCCATTGAAAATGCATAGTGATATAATAAAAAAACAATGAACATTTTGGCTCCTTGGTTCAAAGTAACTTTGATTGTTTGGTATAGAATTAGCAGGGCATGTACTGTACAGATGGAGCTCTGCTCACAGTATTTCACAGAATGACAGAGCGGTCTGACTTCTGCACTCTATAATCTCTTGGACTGACACATGATGTAATGCTTTGTCTTCCTGCGGTGAGGCTGATCCCCCTTAAGTACTTGGAGTGAGCCATTTGCTTTCTGACTTGCTGACTAGGACACTGGAATCCTTCATTACAAGCTCTTTATATATTCAATATTGACTTCTATCAATTCTGGTCTCTTAGACTAGACTTAACACACTTGTTTTTTTTTGCCATGGAAATTAATTTAAGAGTCTTTTAGCTTCCTCGCCATCAGGTTTTGCTCATTGAAGAGGAGCTATCATAAACCAATTCATATATGCATAAGGATGCACTTTTAAAGTGTAATGGGAACTGATTACTTGCAGATGTCGATGAGTTTTATATGATAAATATCTTCAGTCCTTAGTATAAGAAGGCAGAAGTACTGTACCTGGGTGTGCTTCTGGGGTGCCATTTGTGTTTTTTTCAGTGTGAATTAAAGGACACCAGTTGTTTGGCTTCATAGACAGAGTTTTTGTTTGTCATTTCATCCAATAAAACATGTGACTTGCTGGTTGAGATTACATTAATGGAAAATTGTGCAGTCCTGTGCATTCTCATGACCCATTGGTTATTTATTTTTACTGCACATACTCGTACATCTTACTCATGCCAGGAGACAAAGTTTGTTAGATAGCTCCACCTTCTGGTTGGTTCAGGAGATCCAATGAGAAATTGTGTCTGAAACTCTTGTAAGTGATAAACCATTTAAATAAATGAACTGACTAATAATCACATTGAAAAATAACACTGCACACAGAAAAATAGAAATAACATCTGCTATTGAATGCCATTTATATTGCAGTTGTTAGTGAAAACTAGTCTGACTTTAATAAAACCTTTTTCTCTGTGTTCCTATTATAGGTGAGCTGTTAAGTCAGCCTCGACCTGAGGGACTAACTGAGATCATCTGCCCCAAGAACGGCTCGGAGCGGGTCAATGTGGCATTAGTTTACCCCCCAACCCCGACTGTGGTCAGCCCCAGTCATAAATGAAACTTACTTTTCCTGCACTTACCTGCCTGTGAATGGCCTTCACAAACCGATGCACCTCTATATCTTATATGCACACGTGAAAATACACAAGAACCTGCGCGTGTTTAACATATACTGTAGTTTTGTCACATTTGTGTGCCCCACTTACCTATTGCCTCCGCCCTTCTTTCCTCATCTGAGGGGGATGACAGACCACTTAATGGATGGTTGTCATAGGGAGACCATGATATGTGGACCCACTTACATGTAAGTACATGAAGGTACATGTACAAGGAAAGTGGGACACTTGCGCCAATTTATAATTAATATATCTTATTTTCCATTACTACTCAGTTTTCGCATCAAAGGAATGTTATGGGTTAAATACAAGTTAAGCTCAATCAACAGCATTTGTAGCATAAAGTTAATTACCACAAAAACTATTTCAACATGCTCCTCCTTCAAAAATCACTTACAATGGAAGTGAATGGGGCCAGTCCAAAAACGGTAACGTATAAAATTTTTCAAAAATATACCCGCAAGATGTAAACATTACACATGTACATGATTTTAGTATGATAAAATTGCTTATTAACGTTATCTGTGTATAGTATACAGTGCATCCGGAAGTATTCACAGCGCTTCACTTTTTCCACCTTTTGTTATGTTACAGCCTTATTCCAAAATGGATTAAATTCATTATTTTCCTCAAAATTCTACAAACAATACCCCATAATGACAACGTGAAAATTTGTTTGAAATATTTGCAAATGTATTAAAAATAAAAAATGAAAAAAATCACATGTGCATAAGTCTAAAATACATAAGTCATCTCTGGAGAGATCTGAAAATGGCAGTGCACCGACGCTCCCTATCCAGCCTGATTCAGCTTGAGAGGTGCTGCAATGAAGAATGGTAGAAACTGCCCAAAAATAGGTATGCCAAGCTTGTAGCATCATACACAAAAAGACTTGAGGCTGTAATTGTGCCAAAGGTGCTTCAACAAACTATTGAGCAAAGGTACTTATGTACCTGTGATTTTTGTTTTTTATTTTTAATAAATTTGCAAAGATTTTATGGGGGTTTTAAGATTTTAAAGTCATTATGGGGTATTGTTTGTAGAATTTTGAGGAAAATAATTAATTTAATTCATTTTGGAATAAAGCTGTAACATAACAAAATGTGGAAAAAGTGAAGCACTGTGAATACTTTCCGGATGCACTGTATATCCAATATTACAGCTTTGTTGCTATGATGATGTGCTGCCGGTAAACCCAGTGAGTGAGGGGAAAAATCAAAATTATGAACATTATGCTACAAAAACTGTCAATTGAGTACCCAGAACATTCCTTTAAGATCATCCTAAACTAATATGGTGTGACTTTGATGTAGCCATTTGAACCCTAATTTAAAAACATCCCCAACATTATCAGAAATTGTCCCACTTTACCTGTATTCTCCATATGTAAATAAGTGTGAATCTGAGGGATTTTAGATGTCCACCCTCATTTAAAAAAAAATTTGTGTGCTCTCTTCTTTTTTAAATTATCAGCTCTGACCGCCAACACATGATGAACTGAAAGTATTAGAAACTTGTTGCAGTGACAACCTGTTTTGTCTATGTACACCAATTTTTCCTTGGGATGGCCCTTTGAACAATCTTTAACCACTTTGAGCCTCAACACCACTGGCGCACAATTGTTTGAACATTTCAGATCAGTTCAAGATTATCTTCTCCCTAGCAAATTCATGGAAATCCCTGATTTTATACCCAAAGGCATCTCTTAGACTGAAACTACATAATGTCTGTGCTGCTGTGGGTGGATCTGCTGAAAGGAATGGAAGATGACGCTGTTTCCCCCAGACTTGAGTACACTTTGATTAGAAAGGTGAAAAGTTGGACATATGCTTTAAGTGATATTGTACTTCAAATGCATGCCTTTAAAGGGCACCTATTATGCCCCTTTTCACAAGATGTAATTTAAATCTTTGGTGTCCCCAGAATGTGTTGATATGTGTGAATGTGAAGTTTCAGCTCAAAGTACCCTACAGATTATTTATTATACCATGTTGAAAATGCCAATTTTTGGGTGGGAATACCTTTAAATGCAAATGAGCTGGTGCACACTGCCCTGTATCCAGAATTGGGCGGAGTTTTAACATCTCTGCTTCGGATACCTAGACATAAGCAATATGACTGACAGTGAAAACAGTGGTGTTCAGCCCTATATGTTTGAACCGGAGTCAGACACTGATGAGGGAGAGACTCCATCAGAAGTAACAACTTTGTGAATGAACCAGGAAGTTTTCGAATGGTTATTTGATTTTGTTGTAGAGTTTTTTCAGCAGTTTTGCAATGATGTATGAGCAACACAAATACTGTTACAATGTTCGCTATGAGCTATAACGAAACAACACACACAAACAAACATGTCAGTTGGCAGAGTCCTCAACAATGGTGTGCAAAGTGACTTCACTTTGTACAGAATGTCGTACTTGTTCAGTGCTTATGATTAATGGAGATTAAAAAAGGACTGGGTGGATTTTTATCATTATAGGGTGGTTGTGTACACACTGCCAACACAAATTGATGTTCAAACACCATGTAAAAGTAAATTTTGCATAATAGGTCCCCTTTAAAATACATTGAAATGTATTAGTGTAGGCCTCTTGATAGTTTAGTTGTCTACAACATGGATGAACAGAAATGTTGTCTTATTGAGATCTCTCTGCTCGAAGACAAAAATTTTGTGTTTGGTAGTTTCAGGCGGAGAAGAGGAGACATGTAAAACTATTTTAGTAGCAGCCAAAGACATAAAACTGTTTCCTTGAACCATACTAAGACTTTTTTCTTTTATTTTTCCTTCTTTCCTTCTGTATTTCTTTCAATGGTAAGAATGTTTTTCCTTGCTTTTGGGTACATATGAACAAGAATTCAGCCAAGGATGTCTTTTCTTTTTTTTTTTTTTTTTTTAAGAAAATTGTGTATGTATTGGATATGCATTATGTATTTCACAGAACATGATCTTCAAATGTAGTGTATGAAGCATTTTGTACACAATTATCAAACTGAAATAGTGCACATTACCACCAAGGACAAAGAACTAAGACTTCTTTTTATATAGTTAATTCATAGTTAGGACTGTTGTTTATCATTTCAATGTTTCTCTTTTGGAGAGGAGAGATTCTGCAATATGTGATGTTTTGCAAACAGTTAATACAAATTTGTAAATAATATTTTATTTTTGTAAGCTAATAAGCTGTCACCAATATCCAACATAATTTACTGTGCATGGCTACTGTGCTGAATGTAAAAACTGTTTTCTAAGTTATAAAGATGTTATTCTTTCTCATAGTAGGACCACACAAAAAGAAAATCACCAAAGCACACCAAATATAAAGGCTGGTTTCCACACTGTTGTACTGTCATTTCCTTTCTATTTTTGTAACATCTCCAAAGCATATATTGTATAATAAATTGATAAGCCAACTCATGATATGCAATAGCAATGGCTCACTCTGACTGTAGACAACGTAAATCTTACTATCCTAAACTACAGGCTACCGTTTTGAATTCAGATGTCACTTAATATCTGTTAATATCTAACAACACTGTTACACATTATATGAATTTTGGAATTTATTATAAGAAAATATATATATTTAACTATCCTTCTTATTTGATGTTTTTTTACTAGAGAATTAAGATATTACACTAATTCAGGGTTTTTAGCATATAAAGCAAAAAAAAGGAAAGTTTGTGTGGTATAGTCTGCAGAACTGTCAAATATATTTCGCCTGACTGTTAAAAAGGGAGCAAAGACGCTGTAGCACGCCACATGGAAAAGGCGCAAACTTCGACTGTGAGCAAATTTAATGCTACTTCAAGACAAATAGTTTCAACAGATTTAGAAAATTGTTATTACATACCACTCAGCTTAGGGTATCTACTGTCAACTGGGAAGACAACAACGATTATTGAGCTAATCATGTAGCTGTCTGTGTAAATGTAACACGTAAAGTAACAAATATTCCTTCTTTTATGTTAGCACGCTGAATTTTACGTAAAGCAAATTTATTAGCAGGTGATGAAAACAATTAAAACTTTTGCTGTGTAATATTTACAAAAACATAAAAAACAGATCTGGTTACAAAATACTGCCTTAAAAGTGCAATCAGTAACGTTTGCTTGTGCCATCTTGGACTTACAGTGACACCTAGTGGTGTGGATGCAGCATCATTCAAAATCAATAGTTTTCAGTAACAGATGCCATTGTAGAAATTCACTATTCACAATCAGCCATGATTAATTTAACTCAAGAGTGAAAGTGTCCAATAACAAGATGGTTTCTGAGATTAAGGAAGCAGTATTTAGTCATGCGAGTCTAAAATGGCAGCCACAATGAGGGCACCCCTTCCCCGTGTAGAATAAAACAGCTTTTATAATGTTACTGATATGACTAGTGTAAAACATTTTATACATATGTTTCAAAATTACAATTAATTAATTAAGGAGTACTTTTTTAATGGGGAGGTTTTAATGGTACACACTTAATGTGTGCACCATTAAAATTCACTCTGCATCCAAATTTGTTTTATTTAGTTGCAGCTAAATAAAACATTTAATGCAGCCTTTCTAAAAAAAAAAAAAAAATGATGACAGGAGAAAATGAGTTTGGAATATCTATTGAGAGCAGTTGTATTAAATAGTCTTTTCACTCAAAAAAATATTGAATTACATTAACATTTAGATTTTAATAATGACATATTTTTTATCAAACTGAATTGAGTAATCTTTAGCTAAATACACATGTTATGAATTATACATAATGTGAATAATTTTATTAAAATGAAAGACTTTACATTTATGCTAAATTTATAATAATGTAGAAGATTATTGACAGATTACTCATTTCAGTTTGATGGAAATGTGTCATACTTAAAAAAAAAAAAAAAAGCTTAAATCTTAAAAAAAATATATATATATATATATATATATATATATATATATATATATATATATATATATATATATATATAAAATAAAAGTTTAAATCTTAAAAGAAAAAAAATGTATTAAATATTTTTGAGTGTTTGGTGGGCATCTTAAAAAACAGCCATATTGGCAGCCTAGGTTAGAAGTCATAAATGTAGCTTTTGAATATAGTCTAGAAAATGTCTGTACCAATGATATTATGTTAAACATTAAAACAATGTTTAATTTAGCCTTTTACTCCAAATACACATGTATCTCATATGATAAATACACTTAAAATCAACAATCAAGAAGACAAATATGGTCAGAAATTAGGAGCTGCCCCAGAAAATGAGATGAGGTGCTGGGGTGATCTTCAGTCATTGTCATAGATACAATCTGTGAAGAATGAATGTATATCTGTTAAATTGATATTGTCTACTTTTATTTGGTGGATGTTATATTACTTCGCATCCACAGTCAAGAGAATTAAAAGATAATTTTTATGCATTCCATTTTAGCCAGTAAAGACACGTTTCTCCTGTTATCCTCTATTTATTAAGGTAAGCATACCTTATTTAAAAATTCTACTGTGTGATTTATACAGTAAGAAAATGTATTACAAGTGCTAAAGAATTCCTGTTCAAAGTTTGCTACATACCATCTCCAATGTCATCATAGACCTCATCACTGTATAAACAAAATTAGAATAATCAGTCTTTGTTCATTAGCACACAATGTCAAAATACTTCACAGAAAACTTATAAAATTAAGGAACTTACTCTGTGTGGATGTTGCTAGCTGAGACATATCCAACTGAAGGTTAAATATTCAATGTTTGAAATGTAATTTTACAATACTTTACACAGGCATTATGTTGCTCTGGTATAGAATTGAACAGAATATAATTGAATTTGGAGTCACAAAGAATGTTACTCACATTTGCCCTCCTTGTTCCTACAGATGAATTTGTCAGGGTCAGATTTGTTGATGACATCCACAGGCTCGCCAGCCAGCACAGCCAGATCTTTCCCTCCACCCTTCTTACTGGTCGCAATTGTGGCTTGAAAAAGCACTTGAATCTCACCATCATACTGGTAAAAATAAATAACAAACAATTTCCTTATAAATGAAATAAGAAAGCACTACAACTAAATTATAGGTCAGATGGAATTCAGCAGACAACAATCTATTTTAATTGGCCCTAATGCCATACAACATGCTGCTGCTTCTTGCCTTGTCTTATACGCACCTTAAACTTCTTTCTAAAGTCCTTCTCTTCTTTTTCAAACTTCTTTTGCTTTTTCAGGTCATCATGTGCTTTGGTCAACTTTGATTTAACTTGGGGAAGGCTGAAAATATAATTATAATCACTATAGACTTATTTAAATATGCTGATATACATCTATCATTTTCATTTAGTTTGTACAGTATATTATTTCCTATAGCATTAGTAACAAAGCACTTATATTAATATCTGTCTACCTGCTAATGGGTGGAGCAGGAGGGAGTGTATCAATATCATCATAGATTTCACCATCTTGAGAAATGTCTGTGATGTAATGGCATTTGAAAAGAATGTAGACAAAGTGGGTTTCATATGTGTAGGGTTAGGTTAGCTCAGCTCAATGTTCATTTGAAGGCATGATATAGGGCTTAAATGATTGTTTTACCTTTATTTCCTTCAGGTGTAAACTGCAGAGGGGGAGGAATGCTGAAAAAAAAAAAAATGTTGCAAGTAAAATAAATAGAAGAATTTTGTGGGAAACAGCCACTCAACAAATGTGGGACAAATATAATTTACAGTCTTAATTTAAAGTTAATCTGAAGCAAAATCAAGGGAGGATTAAATAATTAGTTCATTCTTGGGAAAAGAAGAGGGCAAGAGTGAATCATCTACATCCAATGACTAATAAAATTATGATTGGAAAAGCAATAAAGGGACAGTTCGGCCCAAAAATGAAAATTCTCTCATATTTTACTCACCCTCATATGTACCATTCCAGATGTGTATGCAGAACACAAAGATTTTTAGAAGAATATCTCAAATCTGTAGGTCCATACAATGCAAGTGAATGGTGACCTTGGTGCTCCAAAAAGGAGATATAGTCAGCATAAAAAGTAATCCATATGACTCCAGTAGTTTAATCAATGTCTTCTGAAGTGATCTAGTTGGGGGAGAACAGACCAAAATGTAACTCCTTTTGTGCTGTACATCTTGCCATTGCAGTTTCTAGGGCACGATCAAGATTTCAAGCTCTATTACACTTCCTTGTGCTAGATGGCGCTATTGGAAGTGTAATCAAGCTTGAGATCATGATCGCCAAGGAGACTGCAGATGTCCAGATTTATGGTGAAAAAAGGGTTTTATTATAAAAAAAATATGCCTAAAAATGCTTTTAGAGGTTCAAAGGTCACCTATTGCTTGCATTGTATGGACCTACAGAGCTGATATATTCACATCTGGGATGGGATGAGGGTGAGTAAATGATGATACAATTAAAATGTTTGGGTGAACTAACCCTTTAATAACAGGAGGTTGAAAAATAAATAAATAAATATATATATATATATGTATTTTTTTAAAAGATTTAGTGAAACATTGCCAGTGAAAACATTGCTAGTGAAAACATTGCCAGGAACTTCAAGCTCGCTTTGTTAGAACAAATGGATGCAATTGGTGATTGGTATGGATCAAAAACGTAGAAAAATAACATTGTCTGATTTCATCTTACTAATATAAAAATTACTCATTATTGTGGACTTGGCTTTTTCTCCAGTCAACCGAACTTTTGAGAATCTCCAAGAAGTAGCGCTGTTTTGAGATAGACTTGGGATCTGCAGTGCTAGGGTTTCAGAGGAACGCAGTATGGGTAAGATAGTTCCATAATAAAAGTGGCCGAACTGCAAACCCAGGAATACAGGCACACATACAGTATACAGACACAGTATGAAAACCTTACTTAATGTTTGTTTGTTTTTTAAGGACTTTGGTTTTGTTCGTACCTGATTGGATTGGAATCAGGAATATCGTCATACACATCGTCTGGTGGTGGAGGTAAAACAACTATGAACAGCAGAGGGCAGAATTATTTAAGGATAAGCTCCCAAACATGTACACAGTCTCTGACAGGTGTGTTTATGGGCCTCTATGTTTTTGGTTATTAATTATTTAGAAAGGATTAGTTGTATAAAACTTACCCCGCTGACCATTCGTATTCCTGAAATATGAATGATATATATAAATTGTCATATAAATGAGAACAGTAGAGTTTTCATCAACTTTCTAGACTACACTAGACAAAAAACGTTCTCAGTGTCTGTGCAAGATGGTATTTTACTGTGCTATTTATTTGTGAATATCTGCAGAACTTAGCATTTAAATCATCTATTTAAACACAATAACATGAGAATATTACACTATTTTTATTAGCTTAGGCCCATGCAAAGAACAGCCACATGCTTTCCTTATGTTTGTAAGTGTGAAGTTCTTACCCATGATCATCCTGAGAACCCACGTCATCATATAACTCTTCACCTCCCAGATTAGGAGGAAGAGACAGGCTTTGATTCTTCAACATGCTAAAGTCTATCTCGACCATTTCCGTTTTAACCAAGCCAACTGCAATATAAAGAAATCTCTCTAATTCAAGGTAATCTCTAATTCTATGAACATGCTCAGGGCAACAAAAACGTATTAAAGAAACAAAATACAGGGGTTGGAAAGGTCATGAAAAATGTCTCTGGTTACACACGAAACCACGGTTCCCTGAGATGAAGGGAACGAGACACTGCTGTAAATGCTTTTAGGGAATTCCTTCTCCAACAACCTAGTTGAAGCCCTTGTATAATAATGGCAATTTTATGATTGGCAATGGTGTTTGATCCCGGCCCTTTAGGCACACAGTTGGCCTATATAAGCACGTGCGCGAACACCATTTCTTCAGAATTTTCCAACTGAAGGACAAGAACACATTGCTCGTACCTAGAAACTCTGGAGTAGTTGTGTGGCCAAGTTTCGCAACATCTCAGGGAATCAAGGTGTAATGTGTAACCAAAGACGTTCCCTACCGTTTCAGTTCACTTGACATTGCGATAAACGCTTTTGGAGTCCCATCACTCCACACTACATGATGTCATACCCCACCACACAGAGATACAGCAGGGTATAAACACTTGTAAAAGAATATGTAGGCCTGTATGAAGTCACGGACTCATCAGGCGGTGACTTATTACAATCTTATTTCAAGTGTATAAAATAATGGATAACTCCACATGGTGACAACTAGACGGGAAGTTAATCTTATGCTGGGAATATATATGAGTCATATAATACACATGGTATGAATGTAACCCTTTCATAACCAGGGGTAGGGAGGGAGGTTTATTCTTATTGGAAGTGCTTGTGACTTTTAGTGGGAGTAAATTGGATAGCAGCCTATACTGGCAGCTGTATACCCGCCCATTATAAGGAGCTCTGGCTCACCTGTTAGTGTTGAAGAAGAAAGATCTCTAGACATAGAGGACTTGTGATGCGATGGACGCCACGCCTAGGTTAAGAATCAGAACGTGGTGATTCGCTACCTCGGAATGCAAAGCCTTCAAGGCTAAGAGACAGCTAGTATTTCCAGACGACTGAAGTGCTAGGTGCCAAAGGATGGGCCCCTGGCACACAATGCGCCTCAGCCTAAACACAACCGTGATTACGACCGTCGCAAGAAGATCTGACCCAGAATGATGCTGTTAAAATGTTGGAGCTGTCCAAGGTGCTAGAGCAGTCAGAGAGAGGTGAGTTATGCCCATGTGTATGCACCCCTGACGCCAGGCTTGCCGCCAGCATTGAAGAGGTATATAAAAGACCTAACAGAGCAATGGCAGATGCTTTTTGCCCAGTTTGACATTGCCATTTATACAGCCTGAGCCTCAGAGCATTAAATTCCCATGCTTGAACAACAGAGCCTCTGATCAGGTTAGCAATAGCCCATCGTAGAGGTAGTTCAAAATGCGCATGCCGCTTCGAGAGCGAGAGTGTGTAGAGCCAAACAAAGGGCTCTGAATTAATAAGTTGTTCATTCAAATGTCAATCTCAAAACAGCCTGAGATGAGGTGCAACTCGTACATGAAAGTATGTGTGTGTGTCCTTTAGATGTATTGACACAAATTAGCCCGTGCGGCAGGATCTGTTTCTGAGATACTGTTCTGAATGGGCACTTTGCAAGCGCATGATTCAAGTGTCTCTGATCTAAAATGGGCCGAAGCCTGCCGTCTCACACCAGAATGGAAGACATTGGCTGTAGAACCTTTGTGTTTGCTGCAGTTAGGAACATCTCTATCTCTATCGTGTTCTCTCGAAGGAGATTGTGAGTTCCTGCGTGCAACATATGTGCATCCTGAACCGGGATGCACATATGTACGGTAACTCAGATAACTGCTCTGTACAATTGTGGTGAGAAGAGTCTCGTAATGCTATTCTGAGATGCGGGTTGGCACTGTTTTGGCAGCACGAGGGGGACCTACACAATATTAGGCAGGTGTTTTTAATGTTGTGGCTGATCGGTGTATAGAAGTATGCCATTGCCAAGGTGTTTATTCTGACAACTCTCACAGCAGGCACTGTATTAAGCAACACGTGCCCCTTTCAAATGAACAATTTTTTGGATTATATTATGTCAAATTCAAGCAAGCAATCTTAATTCCACTTCCTCTGCAATAAAAGGAAACAAACATTACGTGATCTGGAATGACTGATGCAGGCTCAGCACACGACGGGTTTCCAACTCCTCCCCTGACTGCAAATCTCACTGATTGGTAAAATCAACATGCAGTTCAAGGCGGACACACCTATAGTGATGTTTGATTTGTCACTGAATTGCTCTTTTGATTCAGTTCTTTTTATTTTATTAATAGATCAAAACTATTCAGGTTGGTTCAAATGATTCATCAGCAAATCGGTCTGAATCAAAGTACTTTTTTAATTTATTTACAACTTAATCTTAAATTACTGGAAAGGCCATGGAAAAAATCATATATATTCATTGGTCATAAAGGCAAGGAACCCTGAAATTTGTTTGGATGCAGGTGTTCCTTAACATTAAAAAAAATCAAATAAGTAAGTAGCTGTAAACTTATGTGCCAATAAATTGTTTGTTTTTTTTCTCAGTCAAATTTGGTCAAAGTGGTATGTCTAGTGATCAGTGACCAGTCTGCACCAAAAAAGTAAGAGACTGTTCTTTGAAACTGAAAAAAAAAAAAAACTCCAGGAGCAGCAGAATCTGAAAACACTTACTAGATCCATCTTGAGTCCTGCCCAGCCATTTACCCTCTGGGTTGTCTGTGATTCTAATGATATCAATAGACTCTCCCTTCTTTATGGAGAGGTCATATTTCCCCCCCTTGCAGTCAGCTTTAGCTTTTACCTGATGAATGACTTGCAGGGGTGGTGATAGCTATGGAAAGGACAAATGGCAAAAATTGTATAATAAACCATGATCTAGAAAAAGAACCCCTTAAATGAATTGTAATTGCACAATGGCACATACAGTGGATGACTAGCTTACTTTAAACTTCTTAATGGCTTCTTTTTCTTTCTTCTCACGCTCTTTCTGATTTTTAATTCCTTGTTCTTTATCTTGCTTTTTCTGAGGTTGACTTGACTCTGCAGCGGACCTGTGGCAAAACTGTCTGTAAGCCATTCATCAGCCAGCAGCATGAACCCCCACCCCCCCAAACACACACTACAAGCAAACACATGTGAAATGACTCATTTGATTATTGCGGAAACAAGTTGTTTAAACAAATCTCACTGTTAAACACTGTTCCAGATGGCTGAGGTAAACTCTGTATATCATGTGTTAGCAATTTTAAAGTATAATATTCTTACCTACTATCATCGAGATCCTCATATATCTCACCATCACTTTCATTTCCCTGTGTAAATAAAAGGTAAAAGATAAAATAGGTTAAAAAAAAAAGAGTGTACTGTCCAAGAAGAATACCTGGATGCATTCATTATGTTTCTTACCTCATTTTTCTGGCCTGTAATGATTGAAGAATTTAGATATTTAGAATTAGTTATGAGTTGTCTTAATCCATTTGAAGCATTAATAATTGTAAGTTGTTGGCTAAAATATTATATCCACGCAGTAACATAAATTCAGGCCTACCCCCAAATGACCCTCTCAAGGACTCCACATCGTCGTAATTCTCATCTTGAATTCTGTAGACAAACAACAAGGTTGGAAAATTATCTACTTTATTAAAATGTCAAAGAAAGTGTCATTACCTGAATCACTCAGTTGCAAATAAACAAGAAGCATGGCTTTTCTGTGGTACTCACAAAGGTCCTAAAAGTCGTGGGGGCAGGCTGGGAGGGAAAGGCTGATTGGGCAGTGGTGGGGCTGCCTGGCTGCTGGGGTGAGAAGCTGGTGGGGGAGGGGGAGCTACATTCTTTGGCCCAGTACCTGCAAGAAAAATTTTCAGTCAGCAAACTGCCAAGTTACAAATTTTGAATGGCAGCTTTTCAAAATCAAAATCAAAATGACAGTGAACATTAAACCACCAAGACAGTCATCCAGGTTTCACTGGTTGTAAAATGTTGACAATCTCAGTGATTATTACGTGTGCTATAAAATCTCACATGTTTGACCTTACAGTTTCTTTGCACATAATAATGAGTCTAAGGTCAATAAACTGAGGCTAATGATATCCGAACTTCCTTTTCATTGTCCAGTAGCCATGTTTTTAAATTGTATTCTATAGAAAAACCTGTAGAAAATGAAAGCCCTCTCTAAACTTTTGTTCCCATTTTGAACGAGCTTCCCTGTTTTTTTAGCTCTTAAGTGAAAAGAGAAACATAAATGAGGAAGTAAGTTACGCGCATGCAGAAAATCTTGAATTTTCAATATGTTGTTATTACTTTTTAAAACCAGAATCAACTGAATGTTTGTATCATAGGAGAGATGGCATTGTTACCGCCATGTTCTACCAGTTGAGCTACCAGTTGCATGCTTGCTAACGGTCTCAGAGGAATGCAGAACAGTCACAAGTAAAACCACTGAAACCATTGTGGCCCAAATTCTACTCTACAGTGGTTGCTTAAGAGCAGTGGCTGCTTGATGTACAAAGACTTTGTGATTTTGCTATGGCTGCTGAAGTGCTCAGTTTTTTGTTTTGTTTTGTATTTTGATTTTGTTTTGTTTCCTGAGATAGTGGCTAAGCTATGGCAAAGCTGGTGCCATACAGAAAGCACTTTATCATAATGTAGCCATTTTGAAAAAGTATACAAACACAAAGGTGCCATATAGGCAGTACTCACCCTCAGTTGCAGCCTCCATGCTCTTGTTGAATTTCTCAAGGTTGACTTTGGGTGGTCTGTTTGGTTTTGATGGGGCACTACCCAGGGCATAACTGTTGGGCAAAGGTTTCTTCTTTGGGGCTGAAGGGTCATCATTCACTGTCTGTGCAGGGGGTTCAGAAGGTTTCTTTGGAAATCTAGGTTTTTGAGGGGCTATTGGCTTTGGTACTGACTCATTTGCACTTTGTACTTTAGCACCCTCTTTCACTCCTTCAGGTTTGTTGATGCTATTTTTTAAATGGAAACTTGGGGGTTTCGCATTAGATACTAAAGAAGGTCTTGCACAAGGCTCTGCATTGCTGCTTTCCTCTGGCTGCTGCTGTAGCATAGCAGTGAAGATCTTTGGTTTAGGGGCAGATGGTATTTTTGGAGGGGTGGGATTAAGACGGACACTGTTGTCTTCAGATTTCATGGCTTCTTTGGCCCAGGGAGGCTTTCCTGTAGGTGACAGTGGCTTTGGACTTGTGCCCTTTGAATCATTTGCCATGCTGTTTAAAGGAGGCTTCTGTAGTGGTACCTTTGGAAAGGAGACCTTTGACTCACAGTCCTGGGAACAGTCTAGTGGTTTAGGTTTGACAGGAACTTTAAAGTTGACTTTATTATTCTCTTGTGCATTTTCAAACCTACTCGCAAGAGCTTTAGGCTTTGGTGGGTCATGCACATCTGGAGCACTTTTTGCTGTGTTAACTGTGCTTTTTAAAAAGTTAGGTTTTGATGCTGTTGTGGTAGTAGTAGCTCCACCAGAGAGGCTAGTTTCTAGAGCAGGCTTCTTAGTGGGCACTGATGGGTCTGAAGATAAGGTGGGCTTAATGGCTGGCTTTGGACGAACCCGTGGACTTGCTTCCATAGATGAACCTCCAGTTTGGAAACGAGACATAATCGCTTTTACGTCTGATTTGTTGTCCTGCAAGGAAAGATCGAAAGCCAAATTTGAGGAATAGACACAAATTAACAAGAACTGTAATGGACTTCCACATGACTCACATCAGCACTTTCAAATACATAGAGCTCTGTGGAGAGATGAGTCAGCTTCAGCGCTACCCCCGGAACCACTTCTGTCAAGCGTTGTAATGTGGAGCTCAAAGTTGACTTTTTGAAGTGTCAGTAAATGATTACTGGACAATTCAGATGGCGTAACAATACATGAGCAGTGTCAATGCAAAAATCAAAACAAGACGTTCTCTTCAGTTATTTTTATGTGGAGATCAAAGTGTCTTTGATGCTGTTGTTGAGTGGTGCTTTTATTCAGATACAGGTCAGGATCTTCAGTTAATGTTCACATCAAGCATCAGAATGGGGAAAAAATGGGATATCCATAATTGCAACAGTGACATGATTGTTGGTGCCAGACGGGCTGGTTTGAGCCCATTTAAACTGTTTCTGAGTTTAAAAAATGTCCAGTGGATACCAGTTCTGCAGATGGAAATACCTTGTTGATGAGAGAGATCAACAGAGAATGGACAGAATGTTTCGAGCTGACAGAACATTTATGGTAACTCTGAACAATTGTTGTTAGCAGAATAGAATCTCAGTATGCTCAACACATCAAACCTTGAGGCAGATGGGCTACAACCGCAGAAGACCACTTCGGTTACTTTATTAGGGCCATAGTGTTGCTCAGTGAGTGTATGCACAATACTGATTTAAAAATATTGCTTGATGTAACTTTCCCTCAGTTATGAAAGTTTTCAAGAATAGCACCACCATTAGTGAGCATCTGATGTCTGCTTTTGACATACTATAGATGCACACACATCTCTATGAGAATCCAAAATTCTAATCGGGTGTACTGTGCTTCCCCCACTGAGTCTTACACGTTATGTGGTTTGACCAAAACAGGTCTGTGCCACGCTTTTATTGGGCCACTCAAGAATGTGGAACAGCTGCACAGTTCAGTTGGTTATCAGTTTAGTCAAACTCATTTAGTATTTAACTTTCCGTAGATCTACTGCTCATAACTAAAACAGATTATGAAAAAGAATAAGTGAAAGGGATAATTTGGCATGCAGATTACTTAAATGAAAGACTTAAATACAAATGTGTTTTTTATCTTTCATTGGCATACTTGCCCAGGGTTGTCAACCCCTAATAGTATAAGGAAAAGTAAATTAATTCTTTATAAACTCAAATGTAACAGCATAAACTGTCCACATTTTTCTTCAAAATGCAAACAAATGTAAAATAAATAATCAAAGCTACACAGAATATTGGAACTCAAAGCTTTAACTTTCAAAATCTAAATGAAGTGTGTATAATATATATAAATTGTTATGGTAAAGCATTAGTGAGGTACTGCCTGTAACAATATTTCATACAACAAAAAGCTCTTAGTTGTTCTTATACAGTTTATCTGTGTATAAAAAATTCATACTCTGTAGATTGAATCTCAGCAGGCAGCAGTTGGTACATTTAAACAGAGACACTGCATAACTCATTCAAATACCAGATATTTATTTATTTATTTTTTTACATCTAACATAAATCACACACTACATGATAAAAACCACTATAACAGCTTTACCTCTGACTCTGGATCTTCACTACATTTTAGCACGGCTGATTTTTCCATGAGAGCCATTGCTTTCAACTGCACTGAACCTGAGACCTGTCTGTGATCATACAGGAACTGAGAGAGTTTATCATTCCAAACTAGCAGGAAGTGACTTCACTCACTACTTAACAGATACAGACGAATACACTGAACATTTTTTAATCCAACTATGTATTTATAATATGTGATAGATGCATAAAAATCACAACCAAATGCACTTACAAGCACTATAATCTATTTAGGTAAATATTACCTTAACATAGCTGTCGTTGTTAAAGCTATTTTGCGAGTTGGCCCTCATTCAAATTTCACCTAATTTGGATGCAAATGCCTTTATGTAATAAAGCTATCTCTGTGTCCATAATGTTGCACCCAAATGTTTTATCAGACTTTTTCTCAATTCTCCCTTTTTTTCTTACAGAGGAACAATACTCAAGCCCTGTGTTAGCATGTCTAGGGATACAAAGGTACCTGAGAGGCTCTGGGAGATATGTGTGACACACCCTTGCAAACATGTTTAAATGAGGACAGACCTCTCACCAGGAAGAGCTGATAAGGACAGGCATTTAAATGTGACTGGTTTGACCCAGAGGTACACACTGTGCTATTGACTTACTGAGCAACTCTCAGCAGGAAAAAGAGAAACTGTTAGACACAGGAACTGACATTGGTCAACCAATTACAATATCAGTACGCTATTGACAAATAACAGCAATGTAGACATTTCCCATAAGTGGAAGTCTCTTTAAATGGTGTACACTGGTCCTTTAGTATTTGGACTCTTAAACCACACTTAAAGTTATGTATATCATTACATTAGAAATCAAAATATAAAAAATATGGCAAGCATACTTTTCAAGCAAATTAATTCACAAAATTACGTTTATTTCACAAATTAAGGTTTTTAAGTTATAAAACAACACATACTGTTACAGACAAAAAGTATTTGGAGTGGAGCTCCAAAGGTGTAGTCACAATAGACTTTGTGTTCCATTCACTTCACGCGGGACAGCGGTAATGCATGGAAAAACAAGCATTTGCATAAACGTTTTGTTTGCAGCGTACCAAAGTTCAAGTTTGGTGAACTCTGACCTGCAAATTCACATTGTTTATTTGCAGATACCACTTGGATTGCTATTTTATTATCTAACGCAATGAAATTCATACACTTTAAGTGTTGCTTAACCTCACGAGACCCGAGTTTGACCTTTGTGTGCATTTTCCATTCCCCTTTTTGATTTGTAACTTGTAGCCGCAAGAAACATGCAAAATATGTATTATTTATTAGAAATAAATTAAACACACACACATTTATATACATATTAGACCAAATAGTCTTTCTAAAAAATGAATGTCCACATATGTTGACAGAGGGGCTAATTTGTGAATGTTTGAATAATACCAAGCTAAAGAGAGCCAGATATTTTTTAATCAAACTGTTTATTATGTTTCCAGGAGTGTTCCAGGAGAAATTAGCATAAATAATTCTGAATCAAGTAATGGTCAGCATCATCCAATCACTGCCAACCATGTTAAAATTAAATTTTGCAGTACAAATTCTGAATCTATGCACAGATTATCATTGTCACATGTCTGCCAAACATGTTGAGTGGTCTAAACATCATCTGCAGCCTGAAACCTATCTTTTGACCGGATGTTTGAAGTGAATGCACCTGGCTGTGTGACACAGAAGAGGTGGGGTGCCTTTATACTGTATGCAACCAGCTATGTCCTCAAAAATACTGCTGTGGGGGGGGGGGTGCCGGGAATAATTGTGCTCGGATATGGAATGCAACACAGGTGCCCAGAGTGAAAACATTTTCCAGCTTTTGAATGGATCCACTGATTCTCATTGTGATAATGCACAGTGAATATAGGACATTGGAAGAAAATTGCCCAAAGTCTACATATGTGGTCATTGTGTTTAAGAGCCTACCGTTTTGTGATAAACGATTGATGTTTTTTAAATGTTATATCCATTGACTCTAGAGAATCTACTCTGTTGACTGAAACAGGTTTTAATGTACATTAATGAGGTTTCTCACCAGATGTAGTTTTGTTGCCATTTCTCCCAAAGACAAGCTCAGCTGAGATCAGTGCCATGTCGTTTTGTCACAAATTTAACCCTTTAATGACAGCCTAGAGTCTCCTGAACTGAGATCAATGCATTTAAATTAAATTACACTTAGCAATAGCCTATAGCAAAGCCAAAAAGTAATGCCCATGCATGTGGACACGGGGTCTCAGAAGGTTAAAGGGATAGTTAAATGGAAAATAGAAATTCTGTCATATTCACTCATGTCATTCTGTAACTGTTTGATTTTCTTTCTTTCGTGTCACACAAATGTAGATGTTAGGCTAAATGTTAGCCTCAGTCACCATTCACTTTATTGTAGGGAAAAGCCACAATGAAAGTGAATGTTGATGAGGCTTCATGTTTCACAGAAGCAAGGAATTAGCTGAATTGCTGATTATTTACACATGCTGTCTGTGCTGGTTTAATACCTAGTTCACAAAAATAATTATGCAGATCAGGCAACGGCGCAAACACGCCCACAAAATCGCAGCTGAAGGCAATTTGCAAGTGCAGTTCTGATCTTTTGGGCTGATTCTGAGTACTTCATAGTGGAGGATACAGCAGACCACTGATATCTGACACAATTTGGCAGGACTGAACAGCGTCGCTGACTACTGTGATCCATTCAGACACCAGAAACATCTGTTTAACATGCTGAAAGTGCGCTTGACCACATTGTGCTTCTGGATAGTATGCCAGGTTATAACGCTCTTCTCTTTTATTTTATCATTATTGGAATAATTACTGCTGATATGATAGAAATAAAATTTACAAAAACATCTCTTTTAAATAAAATAAATGAATGGCATAATCGAAATCGCACCAGTCAATTTTTGTGAATGAAGCACAGTCTCTAATAAGCCTAATTAATGTAGAAAGAAGGCGTATTTGCGTGGAAAGGAATGACAGTTGCTGAAATACCATATGCAAAAGTGCTGCAACTATTTAGAGAATTCGGCCCAGAAGGTCATGAAGATATGGAAAATGTGAGGGTGAGTGTAATGTATGATGGCAGAATTGTCATTTTTTTGGGTGAACATTCCCTTTAAGTGTCCAAAGAATTTTTGGTGCCACAGTACAGTGTATTTATGTAACATTTAGTGCATCAATCCCATCTTCTCTAATCTGTGTTCCGTGTTCAGAGCATGGTCTACGGATCCTGACTCTTCAGTCTGGTTCGGTCTTGTTTCTGAGTTGGGATCCAGACACTCATGCTTCATATCTTGTCTTTGTGAGTACGTGGCTTCTTGTTCAATTTTGGGTCTATTTTCATGTGCTTTTGTCTAGTCTCGTTTTTTTTGTTTGAGCACATGGCCAATGACGGCTTCATTGCCATGTGGTCTTCCTGTCCGGTCTGTTGTGTTTTTTGTGAGCACATGGTTCTTTTTAAGTTGTTTGCCATGTGCTCTCCTGTCTCACTTCCTGACCCTGCCCCTTATTACCTCATTAGTAGTTAATTTACTTCAACTGCTTTCCTTATTACGCTTCTTATTTTATTTCCTATTTAACCCCATTGTGTTTTTTGTCTTGTGCCAGTTTGTTGTGGTTTATCACCCTCTGAGGGACTCCAGTGTCTGTTTCAGCCCGAAGCATCGAACCCAGTCTGTTCTGCAGTGTTCTGCCCTGGACCTTTTGATTTTTTTTCCACTTTGGGGTAGTATTTGTTTGTTTGTAAAAAACTTTTGGAGTATTCAAATCTCACTTTCTAGAGGGCGAGTCCTCTCCCTCTCTTCTACCGATCCGGTCAGGATATGTGTCATGTTTTGCTCTCCCAATGCAAAATGTATTATTTATTATTTCTTTTTCTCTGCATTCAAAATAAGTTGGTATGAAAAACGGAATCAAAATGTTTATTTTTTATTTTACAGTATGTTGTTCCCACTTTCACATAACAACAGCTACAGTATGTACAAGTTCCAGACATGCAAAGTAGACTCCATATTTCCATTCTTTAGAGGGATGATTGGCGCAATCTATGTTTTGAATATGGGACCTGGAGTTTTTAACATAGAAACATCTGATTGTATGTATTTCTGAAACAGTTGTGAAGTTCTTATGACCATGAAACGTTTAATTGGGAGATCTCACAGTGTGACCTGTGATGCAGTCAGAAACAGGTTTTCTAGTTTCACTTTGGTAATTTGGGATTATATAGTATAAACGGAAAGGATTGCTATGACCAAATAGGAGAAATTCAAGTGTGTGATGCTGTTCAGAAGAAGAGGAACTAAGTTATGTTTGTGAAGCAAAAACTGGCCTAAAATTTGAAAACGTTGAAATGTCAAAACACAAGAATTTTTTTAAATGACTAAATTAACAGAAAGCTGCTGTGAACCTAATGAACAAAAGCAAAATTATAATTTCATTGAGGTTTGTTAAGTATATTTTCCTTTAATGTTTGCACAAACAAAGCCTGTCTATGATAACTGAAATTTTTCTGGTTATACATGATCAATAGAAATAGTTTAGGTAATAAGTTGCTAAGAGATAATAAGTAAACAAACCGTGTCAGAGAAAGGTAATTAACCAAGAAAATATTCTTCAGTATCGCACAAAGAAAATCCTGCATCACAGTACCACATTTTTAAAAGCTATGAATCAATTTTACTGTACGTGGGTCAAGACTGACCATTTCCACTGATCCTTAACTTGCTTAAGGTTGTACACTGGACATTACTAAGTGAAAATATAGAGATGAAAACAGAAAGATAGCACTCACCATGGTGAATGAGCCAAAAATGTTTTCTGCCAGATCCTGTGAGGACCGATAGCTCACAACTCCCCAAGTTTATGTGTTTCTTTTTGCATCAGTTTATTTGTGACTGTAAAAGCCTGCCCACCCCTGGCTACTTCCCCTATCTGCTGACATACTGTTGCACTGTCATCACAGGAAGCCCTATCTCTGTCCTCATCAAATCTATTTGCCTATCCCATATTGCACAACTGTTCTTTTCATATTCACATATGCTTCCCTGCTCTGCATGACTGTATACTATAAAAAATATAAAATCTCCTTAGTGCACTTACCTTAGTTCTCCAAACATGTCATGGTATCTAGACAGTAATACTGTGTGGTCACCATAAAGTGTGCCATTATTTAAGATATATATTTCATTGGATGTTGTATGTTCTAATCTATTGGAACGAGCTGTATATGGACTATTGGTTTGGTTACATAATGACAACTATTGTATTTTTTAATCCTTTAAACAAAAATAACATAATGATTCATTAAGTTTTCCATTGATTCTTTGAGAATACACGGACATAAACGTTCATATTCCAAATTATTTTACATTTATTAATTTAGCTAACACTTTTATCCAATTTAATATGAGGAATGCAGCAAAACTTATAAATCCTATGAAGAAAGAAGGCAGTTAGTGCATTAGTAGGATTAGGCCAGGTGCTTGTGGATGAGATGCGTCTTTAGATGTTTTTTTTAACCCTTTAAGGTCTGAAGGTGTTTTTGAAGATTTCCTGTTTCAGTGGCATACCCAAAATGAAAGGCTTATAACGCTACAAAACAACAACAAAGAGGGTCAATTGTTTTGGTACAATTTTACATTTCAAAATGTTTAATGATATAGATTATGATAAATTATGAGACTTTCAACCTAAGAAACAAAATAACTTGAGCCAAAAATTATAATTTTTTTCTTATTTTTCTGATTTGAGATTATATATTTCAGGGTGTAAATAAGGTAGCTCAGAAAAAATGCTTTTGTTTTATTCCCAATCATGTCATCTGTAACTTTTAAGTAAAGTAAAATGTTTTGTTGATACTACAAAGCATAAAAAGTTATAGCATTACAATATATAATCTATCATAGTGTCCAAAACATCTCCAACTGTACAAAAGACTCTCCCAAACAATAAAACAAAATAATTGTATAAAAGAACTACTTACACATGCAAATACAACCATTTCTAAAGGTATGCTCTCTCTCCAAAGCATGCAGACATGAGTAACGAGCTCTCCTTTAGTTCCATTCTGTGTCATTTGAGCCATCATTGAGTCTGTGTCATGTAATTGGTGCCATCTCCTGGCAATCCTATGTAATTAGAATGAACGATCCTCTCTGCCCATATTTGGTGGCAGCGATCTGAATCCTAAAACAATTGGTTTAGCGTTTCATGATACCGGACAACACACTAAATAATTTCTGATGAAGTCATCTGATCCAGGAAAGCTTATATGTTTTTAGCCGTGTACAGAATGTAATATTTTATGTTCTGTTTAGTTATATCCAAAAATGCGGCTTACATTTAACATGTATGTCAAATACTTCTTAGCTATTACTTGCTATATTTTTGTCTGTGAGTAAAAAAAATAGACTAATTGTATTTTACTATTTGAGAGCTTTCCAAGGACATATGACACATGGCTATTTTATCAGTTTGATATTTTACCGATCACAATAATATGTACAATGCAAAATTATTACTAAATTATCAAAATAGAGCACTTCTGATTTGTCTGCAAATTTCAAAGCATTTGTTCAGTTCAGTTTGATTCAAATGCCTAAATGCAGTGTAAAGTACAGATTCTAAGCTTTAAAGCGATAAATGTTTTGTGTTGGTCAACATTTATGCATTTGGCAGACGCTTTTATCCAAAGCGACTTACAGTGCACTTATTACAGAGACAATCCCCCCGGAGCAACCTGGAGTTAAGTGCCTTGCTCAAGGACACAATGGTGGTGGCAGTGGGGATCGAACCAGCGACCTTCTGATTAACAGTTATGTGCTTTAGCCCACAATGCCACCACCACTCCTTAAGACTACAAGACTGTAGTTATTAATATTTTGATAATATTTTTTTTCTCAACAGGCCCATACGAGCTTAAAAGGTTAAAATTGGCTAGATATTCAGCTGCTTTTGTGCAGTTGTGAAGGTAATTACACCAGCGAGGAATGGTGAAAGTAAAAGTCTGGGAAAGTGTTTTTGTGCCTCGAAATAGCACTCTGCTCACCTGCTGATTGTAAACTTCTGGAGGGCACATAGGGTTGAAGTAGTGAGTGTGTAGATAGGGTGGTGACTGTTCAATATACCAGCATCAAAGCCTTGAACTTGATGCAAGCAACTACTGGCAGTCAGTGCAGTTCAATGTAGAGAGGTGTGATGTGTGCTCTCTATGGCCCGTTGAAGACTACACGGGCTATACTATAAAAGTTTAATGTCATATTGGAATATGAGCACAATTTTATAATAGTGGTTGAGCAACAATTATTCTCTGATAATCAAGCTACAAGAGTTTGGTGCTGGATGGTTGCTGGAAGTGTGCATTAAAATAACCTGCTCTTGATTGAACTGGTCTTAGAAAGAGGAAATAACCTAGTCTTAACTCAACTGCAATCATGACATCTGCAAGCATTGTATGAAGTGTTTTTGCTGGTTAAGACAACTAAAGAGATAAAGATTATAATTTAATAAACCAGCTTATAAAAATTGTTTTTAAATCCAACATCTTAAGAAAAGGAATAGACTTATTCAGTTTTACTTGTAAGTGGCAAAGTAGCATGGACACCACCAGGTGCTAGAAAGTGATTTAGAAATTTTACAGGAAATATTTAAATGCAGCAACAGCAGGCAAGATAACTGTATGAATTTCATACAATACCTATTTATTAGAGGTAAACTTTTGCAACACATGATTTAGTGATGACAAATGTATGCCGTGTGCATTAAATGCATGTCTAATGTCTGTTTTATTGGTTTGTTTAGATGACTTTCAGTCCTCAGATCTGTGGTAAAAGAAGCTGTCCTCTGTCTCTTCTGTGTAACCATTGTAAGAACCAAAATTCTCTTCTGGGCAGTAAATTCCAAGAGTTTGCTGCAGTTTCTGTTCCTGTTGACGTAATTCCATAGAGTCCACAAGGTCATAGATGCTTGCAATAGACCACATTGGAGATGGGAACCACGCTTTTACATCCCCATCCTTACCCACCACCAGCATACTGAAGTAGTCCCTGTTTATCTTTAATTGGTTTCTGAGACTCTCCACTACATCCTGTGAAAGCATTTCCTTCTCTGGTTGACTTTTCCCTGCAGTTTAAAAGAGAAGGAAGGTCATTGGGTCTCATTTACTAATAAGTAGTATATACAAGCATTATAACTTATGTATGCAGAAATTCAGCTGGAATCAGGTACATAAGTTTAAAAACAATGTTTCATTATCACCATATATTACAGTATTTGTTATAAATGCTATGTGTATATTGCAGGAAATGGAGAGGAAGAGAATTTTATGGTGAATCTCACCATTCAATGGAAAAAATTCCACTGTTCCTGAAGATGTTGATCCAACACCCACAAGTTTCAACAAGGCAAAATGACGGATACCTGTCCATGTGGATTAGATTTAAAGCAAAAGTTGTAACTATACATACAGGGCCTTATTTTAAGACTGCTATGTCTTAAGCACATTGTTATGCAATATTTCATATGCGCAAAGTCAGTGGGCATGGCCATTCGTTTTTTTGTATTTTCGTACAGTGGTACACTCAAAGGTACACTAGAAAATGTGGTGCTTGTCAGGACTAATCAGATGTAGGCTTTGTTAAATTATAAAGTATGTAAGTTGGCTATAATTAATCATATTGATCTAATGACACACAAATTATAGCTAGTATTATAAGTGATTGATAGCTCGTTGATATCATCTGCTGGTTCAACCATTCCTCAGATGGACCTCAGAAAACATAATTCATACCCATCGGACACTCGTGTCCATTAAGTGCTTGAAGCTGCTGATGGAATGAGTAGTCATCTACAGTGGGTGCTGAGATAATTAGAAGTCTTCGTTTTGACATAAATCTGACAAAACACATACGAAGATGGACATTTTCAGAAAATCTGGAGAGATTTTAGGAACACACTTAAAGTCAAAAGCGCTCATGGTGTTTACCTTATAAGCGAGTTCTCTTCCTGATTGTTTGTTTCAGATCGAGAGCAGAGTGATGGAGCATTCCTCTCCTCCTCCTTCTCAGACTGATGTAAAGGAAAGCTGTCAATGTCATCCAGTAAAACCGCAGGAGCTGTTGGCTTGTTGAATACCCTGTTTAGCTAAAAAACAAAACAAAAACAAAAAACCCACACAAGTATGCCTACGACTCAATAGTTAAAGTCAATGTGAATTAGTATGTTAGGATGTACAGTATTAGAAAAAATGTCCTTACATTGGGCCTCATGTCATAGTCAGTCAAGACCATTGAGAAGTTTTTGGAGTCAAGCCCATATTCTCTGCGAATCTTGCTTATAAAGTCAGGGTTTCTGAACTTGTCTGGGAGTGATGCTTGTAGAGGCTCAGCATCTATACCAAACAAATGATTATGCATTTTACATTTCGGACAAGAAAATGCATGTCACTTACAACACTACGTAAATGCAAAGGGTTCCAGAAAATGTTCTGTGTGTGACTCTATGTTAAATATAGAGACAGAGATGTGCAGACAGGGTCCTGATCACCCTTTCAGGGTTTATTTTTTTTATAATGACCAGCTATATAGATTATCCCAATTATTACATGTCATCTTACCAAATAAACGATTACATTAACATGTTATGTTAGAAGAGACAGACTGTGGAGTCTCATTATTCTGCTTATTACACTACTTGCTAAATAAGTAAATAAATGGACATGAAATATAGGTTGAAATTTAAATTATTTAATTAGCTTGCTTGTAAATATCACTGAATGATACGAGAAACAGAAAAGACTCCTCACAAAGTCGAGATGTCTAAAATATAACTTAATCACTGAATGTGCGGTCATTTCAGAAATATCAGACAACTGGATGGTGCCCAATATGAATCGGGTATTCCTGAGCACTTTGAAATAAACTGCTTTATTACCTCTTTGGTAGTGTTGAATGTGAAGTTTAGGTCTGCGTTCTGAACCCAGAATGGACAGCACTGAGATCTTTCTCAGGGAGAAATAACAGCTGTGTAGCTCGTTATCATCTCTCTGTTTGATATACTGACTTGAGACATCACTTGGGGAAGATATCACCTGTGCAACCGAAAAAAAATAATAAATCATTTGAATCACCATTTCATGCAGAGCTGCAAATGCTTAATACACAGGCACTTACAAGAAGTCTTTTTCTCCCTTTGAAGATTTGCATGAAGTCTTTAAGAGCTGCCTTTTCCTTATCATCTGCTTCTCGTTGTGATTTCCTCCTCCCTCCTTCCCCCTTTTTCTCCTCGCCATCCTTTCCTTTGCCTTTCTTTTTAGAGAGTGAATGGTCAGCGGTTTGTTCTCTGCTGAACTCCTCATTGACAGTGTGAAAATTCGATTTTGCACTACCGTCTGTTTTATCTGCTTCAGATGTATGATGTTTTTTCACTTCTGTCTCTACCTCTCTGTGTCTATCACTCTCTGCAGTTTCCCATTGGTCATCATGCTTCAGCCTATCATTACCACTGGATCCAGATTTTGAACTTACTTTAGTTGATGGTTTGCGGTTGCTTGCACTGCCTGGTGTTTTATGAATAATGAAACGAGAGCGTCCACTCAAGATGTCCTGGACTTTGTTTCTCAGGGTAGCTTTTTTGTCCAGAGGTTTCTTCTGTATGGGGAAGATGGATGTGGAATTTGGCTGCCTCTGTGGGCTAAAGGTCCTTTGTTTAGTGGAACCCTGTTTCTTCATCACTAACCTCTTTTTGGTGATCTTACATTTAATGGGTAAACCCTTCCTCGCAGCCTTTTCCAATTTACGCACAGGCAGCTGATCAATGACCTCAAGGACAGCCTCAACACGCACCGGGTAAGGGAATCTCTCACTAATCCTCAGGTTCTTCTTGACAATCAGCATGGAAAAGGTCTGATGTTCCAGTTCCAGGTAATGGAGAAGTTTGGTCACCATTTCAGAGTCCATGGGTTCCAAAATGGCCTCTCCCTGCAATGTGGTGCGCTGGATTTTACCCTCCATCATGGCATTCTGAATAATAATGACAATGACGGTATCTCTCTCGGCCAATCGACAATTCAGTCCTTCAGACTCCTGAATCTGTTTCTCCATCATCTGAAGATAATTGTCACTGTGTGATGGTGCGGTGATCACCCACAGGCGTTGTTTCACTGCAAAATCATCCAAAAAGTCTGACCCTGATGAGACACCAAATTCCCTGTCACGAGCCCCATTTGATCCAGTATCCTCCTTTGGAATTACAAGATCCCCTTTGTTCTTATGTTGATGTTTTTTCTTGCCACCTTTTGCAGACAGCACATGGCTGTTTCTCCACGTTGCAATCAGAAGCAAGAGGATCCATAGACGAGGCATCTCTAGAGTTGTAGTCACTCTCACTCAAAAGGAGGGAGCCTTTAACCAAGAGTGAGAAAGCAGGGGGAGAAACTGCAGCTTCTGGTTCACATTAAAGATCAACCTTGTTACAGAAACTCCTGGAATTTGTAAGCTTCAAAGCACTGAGCTGTATGGCATCATAGCCTCATGACTTTCTGTGTGCATGGAGGCTGAACTTTTGCAAGAGAAGAATGCTAAGGGGAGAATGAAACCCAACCCTCTCCAGAGTTAAATGCGACAATCTCTGTTAACATTTAATTTCAGCTAGCCAATACCGTAGTTGATGGTAATTATAATTTGCAGAGGGTCTTTGACATTTAATCTTAACAGAAATTTTAATTGAAACTAAAATTGTTAAAATAAATATGGACCAATCAAAGTTTCGCTTCTATGACATTTTGCATTGCTCCCACAGGCAGCTCTAAGTCTAAACATTCAATCAAACCTTATCATGTCAAATTATTACAATTAAGTCTTTATATGGCCTGAGAATGCTTTGAAAAGACTAGATGAAGATTGCTGTAAAAACAATGGGGCTGATCATCTGAAGCTCTTTTCAATTAACTTTTTTTCCATGTCAGCAACACTCATAGGTTTAGTGGAGTGTTGTCTGCTGTCTCCCCCTGCTGGGTATGTTACAGCAGTAGGTATTTTTCTACCTTTAAGCAACACTCAGAACAGATTTTGGTGAAATGTGGATGCTATCCAAATTTGCTTTATTTAAAATAACAAAAATAAGAAAGTATAATTAAATGTGAGTTTTTTCTCTCTCTGTTATATACATTATGTAATTGGACGCAGTGCATGTTTTAGTAAAGTGATATGATTGAGGGCCAAGATGGATCCAGGCCCACTCGCAGCTTTTAGTATATCTAAAATAATAATAATAATAAACAACCTTGCTTTGCAGGCCCCCTTGTGACTCGGGGCCGCTAAGCGAACTCTTATACCGATTATAGCTAGAAATGGTCTTGCTAAAGGGGCCTGGGTGTGTAGCTCAGCGAGTATTGACGACGCTGACTACCACCCAGCCAGGTCTCCTAAGCAACCAAATTGGCCCGGTTGCTAGGGAGGGTAGAGTCACATGGGGTCCTCGTGTCACGATTAGTGGTTCTGTCTCTCAACGGGGCATGTGGTAAGTTATGCTTGGATGGCGGAGAGTAGCATGAGTCTCCACATGCTGTGAGTCTCAGTGTGTCATGCACAACTATACACGTGATAAGATGCGTGGATTGATGGTCTCAGAAGTGCAGGCAACAGAGACCTACGCCACCAGGATTGAGGTGAGTAGCAAAGTAGTGGGAAAGGGGATTAAAAAAAAAAAAGTCTTGATATGAAAGACCAAAAATAAAACAACAGTGTCACAGCTGGGACTTTTGTTATTTCTCACACACATAACATTTTTAATTGTAATATCCTTTCAAATGTTGTTGAATTGTTTCCACCAAACTATCAGTTAGCCTACTATTATTGTTTTAAAACTACAGTAAAACCTACCTTACCTGGTATCAGCCACCACAGTTTTCAAAAATAAAAAATATTCTTACACTGTTTGAAGGAAAGCCCATATAACCTTATTGCAGTAACAAAACGGTAGTCATATGGTATTTTGGCGGTAATGTTACCATGGGACAATTTGACATTTTGCTCAATTCCACCAACACAATTTTATATAAACAACAACAAACAATTTGTCTCATTTTTGCCCCTGTGTTATAACTTTAAAACAGTATAAACAGTAAACTAATCCGTTATAAAGCTCGTTTACAAACGCCTACAGCACATGACTGATTTACATAAGTTGATTGACAGTCCAATGAAACCATAGAAACGATGTTCATAGAGGTGAGCGCGAGTTCTTCCGGGTAGCGGCTTTGAGCTTTGCGTCCCCGCATTCAAAGGTCGCGCTCGTTGATGATCTGTCTCGGTGAGGACTTCAATTGTTCATTATCACTTTCTGCGACCTTGATGGTTAATGCTAAACAAATTTTAGGTTATGCATTGCTCAGGCTCTAAATTCAACCGACCGCTTGTAGTTACTAATTTCTGCTTAGCTATCAAGCTACTGTGTGTTTGTATGTTATAAAAGAAAAGAGGAGAATTAGTTCTTGCACCCGCCTTCCGACATCAAACCTGTCTTGTATCTCAAAAACAGCCATGCAAACTCATGCTTTTTGTTTTAGTAGCGCATAAAAGATTTGAATGAGTGGGATCGACGTGTTTGAGCTGAAAGACATGAATGAAAATTGGTCAATATATTTAGAAACACTTGCGGAAATTCTGCGTCTCTTATGCCATTGAGCTGTTTCAATGAATGACTTCTGCGTTGTCCAATAACAAACTACAGAAACAAAGACGAGGACCGTTATTTTTGTATTCGCATGCTTTACCACGGCATATGTTGCATATTAAAGTCCTCCTAGCCTTGTTGTTAATTGGGTGTGTTAAAAATGTTAAAAAGTGAATTTACTTGTAAGTCTTGCGCCACTTCTGATAGGACACTCATCAATCTACTTTCTGACGTGGTTCTGGATTTGGGTTGTAGATGGCATGATAATCCAAGAGTCTAACTGCACACATATAATTAAACCTGTGATTTAATCGTTTCCCTCGCCTTCATGGTGGTTGTGCATAGCAAATGCTGTGTTTTGTGTGTGTGGGATGTTAGTTTTACAATGGAAACTATCCAATAGTCTTTTACTCATTGGTGTATACTGGAAATTTAAATGGTATGTTACCAAGTTGACTTATTTTATGGTTTATTGTGTTTTTTTTTTTTTTTTTCTCCTCCAGTGTTCTTAAACTTTTCTATGATTCAGTATTTTCAAAATCTGTTCCTCAAAGACAATGTCTTGGGCCATAAACGACTTATAGCCCTGCTGTCTGAAAGCTACTGTTTGACCTGAAACAAGAGTAACCCTTATCGTTTCCACATGAGATAGTCAGAGGCACCTTACCTAAACAAACACCATTCACTATACATTTCATTGTTTACCTCTGCCTGTCCTTGACAGCTTAACCTATGTGGATCTGCTTTTGTGTCGCTACAAATTGACCTATTAAGCACTCTGAACTTAAAGGAATATACCTGGTTAAATATAAGCTATATCAATGACTTCTGTAGCATGCTGTCGATTACCACAGAAAATAATTTTAACTTGCACCTCAGTTTGTAAAAGTTTTGTTCTTTGATTTCCAGGAAATATGCATCTGTGGAACAGTCACTGGCCACTGATGGGCTGGTTTGAGTATTTCTGTATCCGCTGATCTCCTGGAATTTTCACAAAAAACAGTCTCTAGTGTTTACTCAGAATGGTGCCAAAAACAAAAAGCATCCAGTGAGTGTCAGTTCTGTGGACAAAAATGCCTTGTTGATGAGAGAGGTCAAATGAGAATGGCCAGACTAGCTCGAGCTGACTGAAATGCTACGGTAACTCGGATAACCACTCTGTTTCTCAGTTGAGGTAGGCGAAAAGACTAAAACCCTAAAACCCTATATCATGATATGAGTAATTTTATTTTACGATAATGATATATATATATATATATATGTATCACAATAGTTACATTTTGGGTTTTGATGTGTATTTTAAAAACCCACTTGGCATTGAGAAGAACCAGAATGAGTAGCGTGTGTGATTTGTGCGGGTGTGATTGCTCGCACTTGCATATTTCAGACTGAATGCGCAAAACTTGCACAAAGCACAGCTGCGCATGTTTAGATGGAGGCATGTTTGGAGTGCAGGATGAATGTAACTGAATTTGCTTTGACTGTGGCTCAAGCGAAATTTCATGCCGCAGAAGTGGATGCAGTGTAATTTTCTCACGTACTAGACATGCTTTTTATCTTATAACATGTGCAGCTGTCAGTGATAAACTACATTTAATTATTTCTATCAGTCTCACGTTAAGCCCCTGACCACTGATATATATATATATACAGGCGCACATGGATATATTGACATGCACAATGTACAAACCTTGCAAATCTCTGTTTTCTGCTCTGTATTGCGTTTTCTAAAGCCTAACCAATTCCACACCACAGAGGATGCACTTTTTCCTTCATAATCTCCTCGTTTTCTCACTCAAATGAATTTGAGGGGCGAGCTATTGATCTACCTTCCCCCATTTATCTGAAAGAGAGTGAAATGAGTATGTTATGTGCTGTACACATTTCTCGTGTGACAATTTTGTGTTACTGCGAAAGTGATCATAATCCAAAATGTATACCGATTGGAAAATTTCTACTGTTTTATCATCGCCCACCCCTACATCTCAGAATCCACAACATGCCGAACCTTGAGGTGGATGGGCTACAACAGCAGAAGACCATGTTGGGTTCCACTTCTGTCAGCCAAGAACAGAAAACCGAGGATGCATCGGGCCTACCATTTGTGTACATCAGCACAAATCCAGATTTGTCAGACTAGGCAATGTTTTTCCAGTCATCTACAGGTTTGGTGAGCCTGTGCCCACAGCAGCCTCCGTTTCCTGTTTTAAGCTGACAGTAGTGTGACCGGAGGGGTCTTCTGCTGCTGTAGCCCATCTACCTCAATGTTTGACGTGGTGTTTATTCAGAATTTTTTTTCTGCATAACACTGTTGTAATGTTTTTTGGGTTACTATCAACTTCTTGTCAGCTTGAACCAGTCTGCCATTCTCCTCTGACCTTTGTCATTAACAAGCCTTTTTTGCACACAGAACTGTTGCTTGCTGGATGTTTTTTTTTGCACCATTCTTTTTACACCAGAGACTGGTGTGCTTGAAAATCGCAGGAGATCAGCAGTTACAGAAATACTCAGACCAGCCTGTCTGGCTCCAATGGTCATGCCAAGGTCCACATGTTTTCCCCATTCTGATGGTTGATGTGAACATTAACTGAAGCTCCTGACCCTTATTTGCATGATTTTATACATTAAACTGCTGCCACATGATTGGCTGATTAGATAACCACATGAATAACTAGATGTAATAAATTGAATGGTGAGTGTATTTGCACATATGCCAAATGCATTTTTAAGAAAACGATTAATGTATGTATGGAAGTGCACTTACAATAGAAGTCTGTGGGGCAACCGTTCAATGTCAATAGACTTCCATTTAAAATGCATAACTATGAATTTGTTTATTTTTGCGTCAGGAGATTATAGCACTTTTCTCTACACACGCACTTGTGTGAGTGAATGTTTCTTAAATGCGTGTCACCTTGGTAAGGAGTTTAGGGAGGGTGAGCAGCTAAGCTGCAGAGTGGAGCATTCTGGGATAGGTCAGTGGGCTCACAGCACTTTTTTTTTCTTCTTTCCCTCACATGTAGGAGGAGGGTCCTTCCGACTGCACAGCTCCTCCTTGTGTCTCCGATGGCGAGTCTTCTGCGTGTTGTAGCCAGCAGCTGTTCCAGCCCACTGTTCTCAGGGGTGGCTTGTGCTAAGCTACCGAGTTTCCGGACAGTGAAGACACCATGCGTGCGACTCTTTAGGACCCATCAAGCCCTCGCTCGCCTCGCTAGCCCAGGTAATGGCTGCAATACCATTAACATTCATAACATGTTCTATTTCAGATGTTAACAGATTTTAGAGTAACTTAAGATGGGAAATTGCCCTATCTTGTTTGATATTCAGTCACCATATGCTGCACTGAACAAAAATATGAGTTCTTTTAAAGACCTTAAGTAGGGTTTACCCTTGCTTATGCATTAACATTGTTTGTCTTATGTCATCAGATTATGTTTTACTGTTAGACAAAAGCAAATTAAAGATTCCTCAACTTCTCTCCGTTCTCTTCTAATATTTCTGAAGCAGTTAGTGTATACATAGACTTCCAAGGTTGTTCCATGCCTATTTCCCTCCCCCTGCTTGTTCCGCCCCTATTACCAGCATTGAAGGTCCTGGGATATGAATGAGCTGTAGTGACCCGTGTAGTGTGCTTGCTGCCTGTATACAGTGAGTCTTGCTTTGGAGACCAGCCATAAATGGCAGACATTTTTTGAGAGTGAGAATGGTAATGACAGCTGGTACAGGCTACTTTTGGCACTGTATCAGCTGAGGTAGGAGCCAGGATTGTGGCACTGATCGTGCTGTAGAGTGACCTATTGGGATCAGACATATGTCTATGGTGACAGCCAGTGGTCAATGTGGGTTTCATATTTTCTTTTTCAGTTTCCTTTTACCTATGGAAATTTTCATGGACCTGAAATTTCTTGGTTAGAATAGACTGCCAGAATACCTATCATGTTATGCCTCTAAGTTTGCTAGAATGCAGTGCTGCTCCTAAAGTTGTTTTAATCAAACTCTTTCCAAAATGATCCCAGTACAAACACTGAAAGTAGTGACTTGTGGCTTCAGGTGTCCAACATTTTTTTTAATGGAAAAGTATGAATTTCATTAGAAAAACTAAATATCAAACCAAGTGGCATCTACTTCTAAATGATGCTAAAGCATTTCTCAGAACTACACTTTTATAGTCATTTGTGCTGTTACTTTTAACCAGCTGGTCTCAAGGTCATTTTTAGTGGATGAATGAAGTTAAATCTACATGTTCATACTTGTGTCCTTGCCGAGTAACCACAGGTGTAGTTCAGCACATTACCTACGGACATTTTCCAGTTAGTTTGTAGACTAGAAAATATCCAAATACTTAGTGTTCATTCTGTTAATACTTTTTGGGGCCACTTTACGAAGTAAACTAAGAAAGTTTGCTTTGCTGTCAGCTTTGGTGCCTGTGACCTAGCTTCAATTGCCTCCTGGTAGCTCAAGTCTGTGATTCATGTGACCTCAGATGTTGTTGTTATCTATAGCTCGGGCATGTGGTGGAATTTTCCACAAGGGACATGACTTGGATAACTTCTCAGTGCAAATTCGGCCTGTCTTGACCATATTTTTGCACATCCTAACAGACCAAAAAGCATCAAATGAAGCTGTGTGGTTTGATTTCCTTTTCTGTTAAAGCCATCCCAGAACCCTTTACCATGCTCTGTTTTACAATGTGAAATTGTTAAGCCAGTTTTAAAAATATGACCAGAAATGGAGCTGTTGCAAAGTCACAAGCTTTTGCAATCTAGAAATACATGCAGCTGTAAAACAACACGTCTCGTGGATTCCAGGAATTTTAATGAGATTTTTTTTTTATGGCCCCCTCCCATCTCAAAGGTCTCAGATTTATGTTTATTTGACTTTCGATTTGAACTTTATAAACTCCTTCCGCAGTTTTACTGTACTTCTACATATGGCTCTTATTGTGCGTATCTTTATTTTAATGGTCTTCTTTTTGACTTCTGAGTTAACAACTGGTAGTCTGGAGGATCAGATTAAGGAATGTATTGGTCTGGGGTGTGATGTTCAGATTTTTATCAGAGATGCACTGTTGTTTCACTCGGGAGAGAAACCTGAGATCACAGTTGTTCATAGCTCACTTATTTTCTGTGGTATTGAGGTCTTCAAACTGATAATTTGTCCAAGGTTTGACTCCTTTTAAAATGTAAACGTTGCTGATAAAATTAGAACATTAACCCTATAATTATTTTTAATAACTGTTTTTATTGATTCCCTTCAACAAATGAAATTTAATCATAACCGAAAATATGGAATCAAATTATATAAAATTAAACCATTCCCCCTCTCCCCAACCGACACACACACACCCCTGTGTTCATAAAAAAATGCACACACACATTTAAAACTTCAAATCCCTCTCCATTGCTCCTCCCCGAGAACCCTCCAAAAAGGCAAAATATCTACCCCACTTCCTATTAAACAAATCTAAGTTTCCCAGCCTTCTACATGTCACTCTGAGGGTGTTTTGAAAGATTTCCTGTTTCAGTGGCATACCCAGAATTAAAGGTTTACAATTTGACCCAAAAAAAAACAGGGCCAAGTGTTTGGTATAATTTTAAATAAAATGTTTAAAATGTAAAGATATAGAGATTATCTCACTCTTCAGCTGATCATCTGATTCCACGCCGGCTGTGCACCTTCACAGGCCGGTCACACGCTCCAAACAAATAAACTTATTTGTCCATAAGAACTAGGGCTGGGCAATAGGACAATGTCAACTGATATCGGCAATGTCTTGCAAAGATTCCAAACAGACATGATAGACAATATAGTTTCCATCAACGCTTTTAGGATATCAGCGCATTTTAAGATATTGCATAAAATCAAAAATGGAAACACAAAGATGCTGATAATGTCTCCAAAATACGCATGGAAAACTTGTACGCTCGCTTGGACACTTTTTTTTTTTTTTTTTTTTCGACAAGAAATGCGCATAAACTATTATGGAAACAAATTTACAGAATAAATTCCTATTGAATTTAACAGGAATAAAAGATGCACATAAAAAAATGGATTGAATAATTAATTCATAACTGGACGAACCATGTGGACCATTCATCACAACTGAATTGTTGCCCTGGTCATTCTGAAATACCGGTGTTTTAAAAATCGAAAGCCTCCATATAGTTTACAGAGCAAATAAGATAAAGGGGACCTATTATGCAAAATTCACTTTTACATGGTTTTTGTACATAAATGAGTCGGCAGTGTGTGTACACAACCACCTTACAATGTTAAAAGTCCACCCACTCCTCTTTCTTATATTACTATTAATCAAAAACGGTGTCAAATGTTGTTGTTTTTTTTTTTTTTTTGTGTTTCCCAACCACTGTGCCACGGCAAAAATTATCAAATTCCACAAAATAAATGCATGAAGAAAAAAAATATTTCAGGGATCAAAACTCACCTTTTGGAGAAATTTGCCGTTTTGAAACATAATCGGTCACTTTTGTGATTTGTGAAGGGCAATGATTAATGTGCAAAAGCGAGTGATATTTATACACGTTAAGGGTCTTTCACATGACTCGCATCAGCGCTGCTGAATACATTGAAGTTTATGAAGTGACGTCACTTTACGCAAATGTTTTTTACACACGTTTTTGCTTCACCAACAATGTCTTTTGAGAGTACTAAGCAACAAGAAATATTTAAAAACTGTCCAAATGTGTGAAGAGACATTGAATGTCTCATAATTTATTTTAATTAAATATTTCCTTATCGTTTACAAATATCAAAGACCCCGGTTATTGAACTAATTTAAAAACATTAAACATTTACCTAAACATAAACAAGTCCTTTGATTACTTTATAATATCAAAGCAACTGAAAGCTTTTTTTCTCTCTTCCAAGTACATGTTTTCAATGTTTGTGCACACCTCCCACTTTTTTACGTGCCAAACTCGTAAAATCGCCTCTGTGATGCTTTCTGCAAATCTTGTCATGTGAAGGGTGATGCGGTGATTGATGCGGGGTTCAGCCTCCAGAACCAAATTAAAACTGTCACGATAAGTCGTCTGTCTGAGACAAAGACGCAAAATCGAATGACAGTTGTCTCAGGATCAGTGTCCCTTGATGCGTTTACGCACAGGCGAGCGTCCAGTTTAAGTCGATTCGGATCACAAGGAAGATTTGAGCTGTCGATTGAGTTCTCTGCAGTTAATTTTTTTACGTGTTTTTAATCGTATTTGTTTTTTGTAATATTGTGTTCATATGTCGTGTTTTAGTGGCCTCTGCTGTCACTGTGGGGAAAAAACATTCATCTGCTTGGTGTCTGCTAAGATGACAGAAAACATGGACTAGTTATTTAAAAGGAAAAATATTGACGATGGTTAGCCCATGTGGTATAGTGGTGTGCCGTTGAATTTTTAGTCTTAAAAAGTTTGACGTGGCACAAAAAAGTTTTGGAAACACTGCGTAAGAGCAGGCCTCACCCACGACTGGTGACTGACTCCACCCTATTATCATAGATCCTCCCCATCACCATTTTTTTCCCCAAGCAGGAGCAAATACAGTGAGAATAATGTCTCCGCTTCATAAGTGTCATAAGTCAGGGTTTTTCCTGCATAGAGAATTATTAGGTGTCCGCCGTGGAAAGCACTAACTAACAATCGTTGCACTCAGTGGATTGTCATTTGTAACTACAAATCTCGGCAATAATACAATAATTCCATTGCAGAATAGTCGCTTGATGCCATTTAACAACTTGAGATCATATAAAACTTTAATGGTGACACACGAGACGAGAGGAGCGCTGGTGTGTTTAATAGAAACACCGATTACAACTTGACGATATCTTTATTTCATCCTTAAAGTTTATATAATACGGGAGCGTGCCATGTAAATAAACACAAACTCCAAAACTGTCATCAACTGTGTGGTCCGAGCTGCTTCAACCAGTCGCGGAAGAGACCCAATCTGAGTGAGAGTTGAGACCGGGAGATATTTAAAGTTCTGCCGGCTGATGTGCACTCTACACTGAGACTCTCGTCTCTCACCCCCGCTGTCTGCAGCTCGCAATGTCATCACCATGATAAGATCAATCCTTACTAAAACAGAAGTTCATGTAGGCCGAGACGGCAGAAAGCCTATCCTGTATGATTCCTTTATTTTCCAAAACCAATATGTTTTGCTGTTATTGTGAGGTTCACACAAATAAAAAGTAAACCCTTTATAGTTTCGAGTGATGTCTTAGTGTTATCTGTATGACCAAAAATGACGTAGAATTTCTTTCTGCTGTTATCAGGGAAAAACTCAGGTGATCACGCCTCCGGTGACACCGATGATTGACTATGCTATGTTATCAATATAGAAAAACCAACTCAAACATTTCAAATATTTAAGCAATTAAAATATTTAATTTTAGGGGCATTTCCGACCCTGCACGACACTATGTAGTGACACTACACACACACAGTTGCTATAATTTCGACGATTTTGTTCTTTTGAACGCAAGGGATGGAAACATGGCTTTATCTGCACATTGCTTTTATGATTATTCAGATTTTTTGCATAAATTAATTTCACAACTTGTATGGAAACCTAGCTACTGTTTGTGCCTGATTCGCTGTTTGTTCAGCGCAAGCTGGGATAGGTCTCGTGGAGCAAGTGCATGTAAAAATATAATGGTCTTAAGTTTTGTGTTTCAATAAATGAATACATTTTTTAAAGCAATACAATTCACTGAACCTCAGCTGATGTAATCCGATATCTAAATATTTAAGGTAATTATCACTAAAATATTTTTTTACATATCGCCCAGCCCTAATAGGAACTAATAATTAATACATGTAAATACAACAATGTCTAAAGGTATGCTATCAAAGCATGCAGGCATTTGAGCCATCACTGAATCAGTGTCATGTATTTGGTGCCATATCCTAATGGCCAGATGTGATTATATTGAACGATCCTCTCTGCCCATATTTGGATGACATTCACCTGGTTGCAGTGATCTGAATTAGTGCCTTAACGAATTATCAGCTGATATTAGCCTTTCACAGATATATCTGTATCGGCGTGTATGTTTTCCAAAATGTGCATTTCTTTCAGAACATAGAATGCAGAAAACAAAGCTTGGTTGATTTAGAATGGTTGTCATAGCATAGTTTGTCCAGCAGAAAGCACCATTCTTTACAGTGCTGATCTGACTGTTCTGCAGACAGGGCGGAGTTAAGCGGTGCAGAGTTAAGTGGTGTCTTCTCTGTAAGTTGCTAACTAGTTTGTGAAATACATAATAAACAATAATTTTTTCAGTGCAGTCAGTAATGTAGCAGATTGAAAGGTAAACAGAGCATTGTTTTGCAGCTCAGCAGACAACGGTGCGGTGGTGGATTGTGTCTGAGTGTTGAATTCATGCTAAGTTGTTACCTAGTTGGTGAGACGCAATGCTGGATATTAAATAAACAACGTCCATCTTTTACTCTCCATGACAAGGAGTTTATAGCTAACTAGCTAACGATGTAGCTACTTTCATACCTTGTCAGCTGAGTGGAAGCTAATGTGTAAATCTGTATTCACCAAACTGTTTTATTCAGGATTCTCAGTTTGGTACCCCCTTGAACCGAACAATTTAAGTCATTGCATTTACAAAATGTTATATTTAATATTTAAAAGTCCACCAGATTATGGTGCAACACAGCTGCCGCTGTTTATCTTAGTCAAGAGTGGTTGCAGCAGCAAACCATGAGTTATGTTTGTGACCGTTTTGTTATACATTAACAGAGAAATATTGCTGCTGATGTTTTGATAAGCAAGAAAACTGTACTTTTTAGTACAATTTAGAGGTATTTGAGGACTACCATGTCATTTTCTATTACATTACTTCCACTATATTTCAGTGGAAAATATTGTACTTTTTCCAATGTTAACAATGTATAATAATGATAATAATAATAATAATAATAATAATAATAATAATAATAATGTCAAATATTCTTTGATAAATATGTTTAAGAAAGCAGCCATCGGAGTACCTCTTTTATAGTTATATCAGTGCACAATCCACATAGAAAAGGTCTGTTTTCATTCCAGCTCTAAAATGTATTATATCGGTAATCTTTGAAGTTCCCCCCTCTAAAATCAGTAGCGGTATCGGTCTCAAAAATCCCATATCGGTCGGGATCTAATCTGAATCCTGATACAGAAGGTTTAGCGTTCCATGATGCTGGATAATGTACTACATCATTTCCGATAAAGTCATCTTCCAGGATGGCTAACGTGTTTTAAGCTAGGTAACACATTATGTGCTGTGTGCACATTGTGCTCCGTGTTGATTATCTAATGATCTATGCATCTGCTTACGTTGTGTGTAGGCTTGTTTTAAAGATAATCACCATGGTATGTGAAAACGCTGGATTTTATAAATACATTAATTTGTTAACGAATTAACAAAACGGAACACTTCTGATTTGTCTGCCAATTTTTGAATCACTTGTTCACTTGACCTATTTTGTGTTGGTCAACACTATAGTTATTCATATTTTGTATTTTTTTCCTTGACTAATCTCTGGCGGGCCTGAGATTTAAGGTTTAAAGACGATGTCTTAAATGGGGTCATGCTATGTACAGGATGCGTATTGTTTGTGTGTGTGTGTGTGTGTGTGTATATATGCACACTTATGTATGTCATATAATGTATTTATGCTATATAAGCAAATCTTTTTATCACAATCTCGCACCAATATATTTTAGATCCCTGTATCAATGTTATTTATGTTTGTAGCTACTGTAGAAGTAGATCACAAACACAAATTCTGAATGCACTGATCGAATGTGTCTGGAACCCCTCAAACACAGAAAAGTGGATTGATGCAGTCCAAGCAATTATAAGTTTTTTGGTGTTAAAAGAAATGTTAGCATTTTTGAAATGCTGCTTGAAATGCTCAAATTAGAGGTCCAGAACTTTAGTTTAGTGTGATTTTTAGTTTGAGGGTTTTGTCAACTTTATTTTTTCCCTCCAGGCCTTGGTTGATCTTATTTCTTATTTCCTGCAGGTATTCCATACAAACAGCTGACTGTTGGTGTTCCCAAGGAAATTTTTCCAAATGAGCGTCGAGTGGCCCTCTCTCCAGCTGGAGTGGAAGCTCTCATCAAGCAGGGCTTCAATGTGGTGGTGGAGTCAGGCGCTGGAGAATCTGCTAAGTTCTCAGATGACATGTATACAAAGGTTGGAGCCACTATCAAGGATGTCAAAGATGCCTTTGCATCTGATGTTCTGGTTAAGGTAGGTTCTTTTATCTCACCTCTGCAGGTTTGAGATGATGGTTTATTGTGAGTAGTGATGATCAATGTCAATCTTCATTTCCCCCTTCACAGGTGCGTGCCCCCATGTTGAACTCCGCTTTAGGTGTTCATGAGGCCGACCTTATGAAAGATGGAGCCTCTCTCGTCAGCTTTGTTTATCCCGCTCAGAACCCCGAGCTGATGGACATCTTGTCCCAGCGCAAAGTCACCGTTCTGGCCATGGACCAGGTGCCGCGTGTTACTATCGCCCAGGGTTATGACGCTCTCAGCTCCATGGCCAACATCGCTGGGTAAGGCCATCTAAAGTTCAAAAGCAATGTGATTTGAGCTCTGCCATTTTTTTGGGGCACACCTATTTACTGTTTCAAGGTAGGCATATAGTTTGAGTTTGATAACTTGAGTATGTGAATGGAATGGAGCAAAGGTGCTCTAACTTAAAAAAAAAAAAAAAAAATACAACTTAAAAATAGAAATGCTGCTCTGCTTCCAATCTGCACCACTCACTTACTCTGTTATAAACTACCTTTTATTTTTTGTGTTTTGTGACCAAATTCCATACAAACAGTTGAAGTTCACAGATCAGAAAGTCTTGTGTGTCATTAGTGAAAACAAACGTGATGTTTGTGGCCAGAGTAAATCCTATCTTAATTTCAGCCTCATAATCAGCCATGACTGATGTGCCCCTGTTTATGTTGGCAGATACAAAGCTGTGGTCTTGGCAGCCAACAACTTTGGCCGCTTCTTCACCGGTCAGATCACAGCCGCAGGGAAGGTTCCACCTGCTAAGGTATGCGCTGGCATTAACGCACACACGCTCTGAGTGTTTTCATTCCAGTCTGCTTGATTCATTGCCTTACATTTCTCAGAATAGTTTTTGGAAGAACACATTAGCACTGTTGATACTTTGTCCAATTAGAATTTTCTATGTTTCAGAGCATTACTTTAAAATGGGCTGTTCTTATTGGCAGGTGTTAATCATTGGAGGTGGTGTGGCTGGGTTAGCAGCTGCTGGCACTGCACGTGCTATGGGTGCCATTGTCAGGGGGTTTGACACCAGGTAAAAGGCTGTTTTGATAGATCTGTTTTGATAGATGTTCATTGTTGGGGAAGTTACTTTGTAGCTTTCCAATCTACAAGCTACTCATAACTTATAGTTGAACTACATTGAAGCTATTCGAAGAAATTATTTTTAGATTTATAAAAATTGTTGAAAAGTATTGAATTAAACAATACTATCCAATTATCACCTGATAGTTATTTATTTAATTAGGGTGACATTCCCGAATGAAATTAACCATGGTTTTATGCACTAAACATTAACCATGATATTCGTAATAAAACAATAGTTGACAAAATTAAAAAAGTTTCTGCAGTCATTGTTACTACAATATTACTATAGTAAAACCATGGTTTATTTCACAAGGGTTAAACAAACCGGGTGAAATCTTTCAATTGAACATGATTTATACTTGATATACACTAATAAAATGGAGAACTTTTTATAACTGAATCAAAATATAGTGATAAACTGCAGCAATTAACAAAATATTTTAAAGTCCCTTTAAAGGAATAGTTTACCCAAAAATTTAAATTCTCATTATTCACTTACCTTGATGCCATCTCAGATGTTTATGGCTGTCTTTCTTCAGCAGAACATGAAGATTTTTAAAAGAATATCTCAGCTCTGTAGGTCCATACAGTTCAATTGAATGGTGGACAGTACTCTGAAGGTCCAAAAAGCTGGTAAAGGTGGTAATCCATAAGACTTCAGTGGTTAAATCCATGTCTTCAGAAGCGATATGATAAGTGTGTGTCAGAATCTGATCACTATTTAAGTCTTTTTTGTTATGTATTTTTTATAATAACCATTTTGCTATAAATCTTCACTTTCACCCTCTTGTTTTTCATGATTCACATTTTTTGTGCATATCGCCACCTGCTAGGCAGGGATGAGAAATATCATATCGCTTCTGAAGAAAATAACCATTGGAGTTGTCTGGCCACCATTCACATGCATTTTATAGAACTACATAGTTGAGATCTTCTAAAAACATTAATTTGTGTTCAGCAGATGAAAAAAAAGAAGTCCTAAACGTCTGGGAGTTCATGAGGGTGAGTAAATGGATGAGAGAATTTTAAGTTTTGGGTGAACTATCCTTTTAATTTCATTGCTTCGCCATTTAGTTAATGACTCCAACACTAAATGGTTTTATTATTTGTTTGCCCATGTATTACACATTGAGACTGATCTGACCTTTTGAGACATTGCTCTAATGATGTTGGTGTTGTTGGAGGTTCCAACAATAAGTATGTATGATGAAGTAATGATGAAGTAATGATGATGAAAAGGTCTCATGAGAATGCAGATATGTCACTACAAATGCTGCCAAAATATTTGAGAGTACATATTTAAACGTTTTTTTTCCAGAAGATATTTTTCTGCTGAACTGTTCAGTGAGTTTAGAGGGAGTATCCATTCGTTTTTAGCTTAAAACCTTAACTAAACAAAACTAGGCTATCTGGTTCACTGGCTCCACAAAATTCTATCAGCTTCAGTTCCAGCAAGCCTCCACTGGGTGGCAGTATTGCATTAGTCACAGAGGTTGGCAATCACTTGTAAAGAGATAAAGTATGTTTTGATGTCCTCTACACTAAAAATGCTCAAACAAAGCCTATATGTGTAGTGGAATACAAGTTTACGTCTAACGAAATACTTGTTGTGTATATATTGTACACTGCCTATTTTTTTCTTTAAGTGAGACATGGGTATTTTTACACTAAATATTTCAAACAGGTACCATGTTGTGACATGCTCAAATGTCCAGTTATCATCGTGGAATAAAATCAGTATTTTCCATTTTTATTTTTGTGTATAAAAACTTTTGGTAGTTCGATCATTATGTGTCAAAAGACTCTACATTTTGCAAATGTAGTAGAAAGTTATAGGAATGTAGTAAGACTTGCTAACTGTAGCCTATATTGTTCCTATACATCTCTTTACAAGTCACTTGTCCAGCCCATCGTGTCCTCCTGATGTCTGATTCATCTTCCTCTTCCTCCAGAGCGGCTGCATTGGAGCAGTTTAAGTCGCTGGGTGCCGAACCCCTGGAGGTGGATTTTAAGGAGTCAGGGGAAGGCCAGGGCGGCTATGCTAAAGAGATGTCCAAGGAGTTCATCGAGGCAGAGATGAAGTTGTTTGCCAAGCAGTGTTTGGATGTTGACATCCTTATCAGTACCGCGCTTATTCCCGGTATGCATACCTGCAAGGTTCACCACCTCCCATCTCCTCCCTCTTTTTCCATTGTACACATTACTTTGCATTGACTAATGCAGATAAGTGGTCATGCGCTTGAAGCTCTTATTTATTGCATCTCTTCTTTCAAACCCTTTTTTTTGCATTTTTTCCACCCTTTTATCACTCCAATGTTATTTTATTTCCATCCCTGAAGCTACTATGGAGCCACTTGTTGCAATTGTTGTACGCTATACAAATGCACAAATTGCATACCTGACACCGCAAAGCAGCTTATCAGTGTATTAGGTTGAACATATAAAAGGCATATCAGAGGACTCTTATCTTGCATATCAGTCATGATTTTGGTTTACCAGTCTCCCTGTGCTAAAATATTATGCAGGTCGTAAGGCCCCTGTGCTGATTACTAAGGAAATGGTGGAGACCATGAAAGATGGTTCAGTGGTGGTGGACCTTGCTGCAGAGGCTGGGGGTAATATCGAGACCACGGTTCCTGGAGAACTCTCAGTACACAAGGTGAGGACAGTACAACTGCACAAGAAATAAGGGTCTTGCATGGGCATCATTTTCATGAGTTTATCAGGAAAATTTAGGAATATGTTGTTCTGAGTAACTTCAGAAATCACTGTCACAATTTTTTATAAGCCTGTCAAGAATATATTTTTAGGACCATTTAAGTTTTTTTGCATAATAACATTTGATGCTATAGTTTCATAACAATTTAGCATGTTTTAGTGTAATACAATAATTGTATCCTTTTTGTACAGTTTAAATAAAAGTAACCATAAATTATAAAATGAATACTTAATGTCATGATAAAATGTATAAATACAATTAATACATAACAACAGGATGTATTCATACTTGGAATACAAAATATGTATTAATCGTGTTATTGTAATGAGAGTGCCATGTTGAAATTCCAGTAATTTCAGGAGAAATGCATAAATCAGGAACATTTTCAGCAAAAATGTTAATATACATGTTTATATCCTATTTATATCTGCAGATGTTTATGACCAATTTTATTAAATGTCTTATAACTGCTGCTCTCTTTCACTTTCATAGGGAGTGATCCACGTTGGCTACACTGATCTCCCTAGTCGCCTCCCAACTCAGGCTAGCACGTTGTATTCCAACAACATCGTCAAACTCATTCGTGCCATCAGCCCAGACAAGGAAGTTTTTTACTTTGATGTCAAAGATGACTTTGACTACGGCACAATGGACCATGTCATTCGAGGTTCAATAGTTATGCAGGTAAAGCATTTGCTTTTTTTATTTGAATATGTCCACAAATAGTAAAATCAGCCTTTCTATAATATACATTTTTTTTTTCTTGTTTTTAGTCGTTAAAATATTTTCTCCTATCCCGTCTTAATATGCGAAGAAAACGAAGTAAGCCATTATTGTGTTCTCCGAAAATGTTAAACATTGTGGCACTGTCAAAACATTGTTTCATTTGTTTGAGCATCCCGACCAACCCGAAACATTCAACATTGGCTCAACCAATGGAATGGGTTTGTGGGCAAGACTATGTGTTTTGCCAAAAAATGGCACATGTGTGTAGAGTATTCGAAAACCTGTTTGAAAGCAGTAATTTTTGCAATTCCGTTTGGTGATGCTAGTGGCACAGAAATTACACCCTTCAGCTTTAAGCAAGGTGTTTTAAGAAGCTAAAGGATGTTAGCAATTTGAAATTTGACTTAAAATCACTCTGGCTCTAGTTTTCAAGCAGATTAGTGTTGGTGGAATTTGAATTTTGTCTCTCTCCCTTTTTCTATCTGCAGGATGGAAAAGTACTTTTCCCTGCACCACAGCCTAAAAACATCCCAGTGGCTGCACCTCCAAAACAAAAGAGTGTCCATGAGCTGGAGAAAGAAAAGGCTGCTGCTATCTCGCCCTTCAGAGCCACTCTAAACACGGCTGGGTTTTACACTGGAGGTAAATCACAGTCTGGCCGCTCTCCCTGCCTTCCTCTTCCTCCGGATATTTTTTGGTCTCCTGGGGTTAATATGAAAGAAGCTCCCCATGCATTTTAAGAAGACAAGTCAGCTGCATTGGTGGTCTCTGTGATTCAGCTATGTTATCAACTATAGACTATCATGTTTATTTAAAATGGCCCCTTTATTGCCTTTTAAGTTAATTCTATTTTTCTTTTTGTCTTCCAAATTTTATTAGTCCAAAGACACTGTATAGAGAAGTGGAGCAGGCCCCTCTGTTATATTTTTTACATTTTTTGGGGGGGATTTCATCACCCTTTGCTCCCCTATTTGGCATGCCCAGTGCTCACTATTTCCTTGTTGTAGTACAGTTGCTTACCTCCAATCTGGGTGGTGGAGTACAAATCTCAGTTGCCTCTGCTTCTGAGGCCGTCTGCTCGGACATCTTATCACTTGGCTTGTTTGGCACGTTACCACGGATGTGCGTGTGGAGACTCATGCTATTCACCGCAATCTCTGCGCACAACTTGCCATACACCCTATCGAGAGCAGGAACAACTATATTGAGACCACAAGGAGGGTTACCCATGTGACTAACCTCCTTAGGAATAGGGCCAATTTGGTTGCTTGGGAAACCTTGCTGGAATAACTCCGCACACCCTGGATTCGAACTTGTAACTCCAGGGGTGGTAGTCAGCGTCTTTACTCGCTGAGCTACCCAGGCTCCCCTATATTGTTTTTAATAAATATACAATTTATGATGCATACATTGCAAAGCCATTCAAATAATCATTATTGATGTGCAGAGTTATACGTTTACATAAATTAAAACATTTTTCTATATGCATGTATTGTGGGAGGGACCATGAAACATTTAGCTTAGTTTTAAATACATAACTTTAGCTTTAATTGAAGTTACTTTATATTAACATTTTATTTTGGTGGCTGTTCAGACCGAATTTGTTTTTGTGCTAAAAATCTAGATGCAGTACAGGATATATGGCAGAACGCAGGTGTCTTGAAGCATTTTTAAAAGTTGAAGTTCTTTTTATCTTGACACCATCTAAAAAATGTAACGCTCCTGTGTGAGACACTAAAAAAACAGCGAAACATGGCACAACCATTAAAAACGCCCATCCAGTGCATGTTTACGTAAAAGTACAATTGAAAAACAGCACAGATGGTTGAGGATGCAAAAATGCATTGCTTATTGCGTTATAAAAAAATTTCACATTTGTTTGAGCTCAAACAATAATTACGGACCCCATGTTGAAGACACCTTCACTCATCTGGATTGCTTAGAAATTACACACATGGCAGATCTCCTGTTTGGTGCTACCCCCCTCAAAGATGTGATTTAGACTCAAGCCCCCATAAAAGACACATTAATTCTATTGGTTGCAGACGGCCAGAGCACTTGTGTGGAGAGGCAGTGCTGGCTAAACATCAAAGTGTTCTTCCTCAGACAAGCTGCAAATACGACTTGTGTGTAAATAAACACCGGCTGATAAACAAACATGCAAATGTGATCTTCCTGCCCTTTCATGGTGTGCTGTATCTGTATGAGTTTAGGTATGGGGAATCCTGACTTGCTCGGAAGTCCGAAAATCGTTGCCTTTGAAATCTGAATTGATCATCTAATTGTGACACGAGCAGTTTTATTTTCCACACCACCTTGGCCTTTTTTGGCTTCTGAATGTCAGGAAACCGTAACTATAAAGAAGGGTTATATTAACCCTTTCTTCCCGCTGTGGATGTCTAGTGTGAGATTTGTGCTTGTTCAACCAACCTGTACATTGTAAATGGTAGTGCTCACTGTGGCTGTGCAATATTGACCAAAATGTTTTTATTTTTTGGCTATGTTTATCCTTGGGCTATTTGTTTTTATACTCTGTTTCAGTTCATAAACACTTTCATTTTGAGGAAAAAATTTCTGCATAAAGAAATAATTGACGCTATCATTTATCACTTATGCCCTGCCCCCCTTTTTTTTGTTCCCTCATTGGCACCATGCTGATTAGCAAGACCTCATCAGTGTGCAAAAGCTGTTCACAAATCAGAATAGCATAATAAACATCAGATTTCTTAGTAAAAATATTGTTTTTGCAGTTTAGAAATTGCATATGCTCATATCGGGATTTTATTGCAAATGTGATTAAGTGTGCAGCCCTATTGCTCGCCTTATCTGAATTTGGTGGAGCGTGACTGAGCTGATTATTTTCTCTCCTGCATTTTGAAACTCTGTTACAACCTTTATTAAGGAAGGTTTAAAAATTTCTTCTACCAAAAACATATTCTACTTTATTCTCTATCAAAAACCGATTCCAGATCACAAACTTATTCTGACAACAAAATTTCTTGTTATTTCTTCTCAGGCCTGGCTACAATGATTGGTCTTGGGCTTTCTGCTCCTAATGCTGCTTTCACTCAGATGGTTACGACCTTTGGCATGGCAGGAATTGTGGGATACCACACCGTATGGGGCGTCACTCCTGCACTGCACTCACCACTTATGTCGGTTACAAATGCCATTTCAGGTATGTTATTTAAAACAAAACCAAATATGGATGGTTAAGATATTTGTATCCTAATATAACAGGGCATTGGTTATAAAAAGTGCTTCAAAATGATACTATTGAAATTTTGTGAAATTACATTTTTAAATAACCCATTGTTTTCCTTGGGAACTTTTTAAATTTTGTTTGCTTATAAGCTCATCAAAATATTGTTTTATTTCTAAGTCTGAGTTTACCCTTTAGCTACAGGGGGCTCTCATGTGGGTGTGAATTACCCACTTGCTTTTAATAGGCAGAAAATGTCACCTAAATTATTATTATAATTTTTTTTTTAAATACTTAATTATTTTTCTTCTTTCCACCCTTGTGTAAGTGTCTGTGACTGGCCGAGGTCGCCCACCAGCTCAGTTCATCATTAGTCTAGAGGTGGGAGACCAGCCTTCAGTAGTCCTCGGAAGTAGAGGAACCATAAGCCAGGCAAATCAACAATGCTTCAGTGCTTTTATTAATTTCTCTCAGCAGGCCAGTAAAGCTTTAATTAAAGAGTCTTTTGTCAAAAGAGCTGTAAACTTTGAGTGTGTTAAGGAATAAACCAAAGCTATTGGTTCACCTTGACCCTACTGCTATGTGAATTTGTTTATTAGTCTTTCGGAGACGGTCGGTCTCTTGCTTTTTCGCTTTGTCTTATGTGCGTGAGTTATTAAGCCTTCATATTTCACACTTCTTGAACAATGTGTGTTTAGCAGGACTGGAAATGTGAGTCAGTTGTGGAATTTACATATTACATTGCCAGAAGTAATAAAGCTCACACAAAAAGGGGCCGAGACGTTAATACATGAATGTGGAATTTCTATTTTTCATCGAAAGTGTGGAAGAACTTGTCCAGAAGTGTTAAGTTACATTTTGATTTTGCTTTTGATGGAGGCGAGTTCCTCCTGAAGCTCTTTAATCTACCTGAAACTAGTGAATCAGAATGACCTACTGTCTCCACATCTCTTGATATAGCATTTCAATATTTGAAGATCTATCCAAGGAACCTTTGGAGTTAGGCTATCGGTTTTGGGTCCATTTAGATGATATGACGTAACCCACTGAATGTTTTATTGCTAAAAAGAGCCCCTCTTTCCAAATAACTCATAACTTTTACCTTGTTTGATCAAAGTGGTGCATCTTTGATGGCTCAATCAGTCAAAAATTTGATCCAGCCTGGGATAATAGAAAATTAGTACAACACAATCTGCTTGTGCATTTCAAATGGTCTCAATCATCTTTTATTTTTATTCAAGGGCTTTATTTTACAGATATCCAGACCTCTGCATGTGCATGTCTGTGTGCGTTTGTGGCGGTGCGTGCCTGCATCGATTTACAAATAGTCTGTTGCGTTTCCTGCAGCGTTGTGGTAGCATGCACTTGGCTCACAAGTCTAGTCTGTGATCAATTGTTACTTTGGAATTCCAAAGTGAGAGGAAATGCTTGGCAACAGTTACACACTTCATTGACTTAGAGACCACTAACTAACCGGGCCACCTCAGGTCTGGTCAGTCCAGGGTTGACGCTGCGGAAGCATTTGAAAACGATTAAAGGGGTGATGGTTATCAGATTTCCCTCGGGGATTCCAGTGTTGTCCTCGTTAAACACTCGTTGATCAAAATGAGTTACAAATTACTTGTTTTGAGCCCTGTGAGAAGCATATGGCATAGTACAGGGCATCTGAACCTTTTTTGATCCGCAAACCATTTCTTTAGGTTCCAAAATAAAACTTCTCACTGGTGGCAAATTACGTACTTAAATGGATGGCTCACCCATAAAATGAATCATGTTGATCCAAACCCATTGAATTTCTCTCTGCTGTTGGACACAAAAGGAGATTTCTTGGCAGAATATTAAAACCAATTCATACTTCTGTGTCAAACCTATGACGTAGGCTCTTCATGGTGGCTAACACCGTGATTTGCATTTATACTTCTGCATTGGTGTGTACTCAGTCAAAATGCTATTGTATAGCGAGAACATGCCTTAATTTATTACATTTCCCACAGAACTGGTGCTTACTGGATGGTTTTTTGTTTTTGGCACCATTCTGAGTAAATTCTAGAGACTGTTGTGTGTGAAAAATCCCAGGACATCAGCAGTTACAGAAATACTCAAACCAGCTCATCTGGCACCAACAATAATCCATGCAATTATCTAATAAGCCAATCGTGTGACGGCAGTGCATAAAATCAGGCATATATGGGTCAGGAGCTTCAGCTAATGTTCACAGCAACCATTAGAATGGGGAAAAAATTTGATCTCCGTGATTTGG